>NW_013655028.1:48139-48669 GCF_000499385.1 Eimeria necatrix
AGCAGCTGGCTGCTGCTGTGGCCGCCCGCAGCAAGTCTGCTGCTGGTGTGGCTGCTGGTGTACCTGAGTCTGTACAAAGGGCTGCGGGGCGTGCGGTGTCTTTGCTGCCTCTCCGTGCTGCTGCCTTCCTGCTGCGTGCTGCTGCTGCTGCTGCGTGCTGCTGCGCTGCCCGGGGCCTGGGAAGGGGTGCAGCAGCTGTTTGCTGCCGACCTCTCGCTGCTGCTCTCAGCCCCCGAAATCTGGCCAGAAGCTGCCAGCCAAGTTCTCTTTTCTTTGGGACTTTTCCAAGGAGTTATGAGTTCTTTTGCTGCTCACAAACCCCCCAACAACAACCCCACCCTCGACGCCCTTCTTGTTGCTGCTGCCAACGCGCTGCTCTCGCTGCTGTCAGCAGCAGCAGCCTTTGCTGTAGCTGGCCACACCCTCTACCTCCAGGGGGGCGGGGGGGCCCCGGGGGGCCCCCTGGGGGCCCCCCCGGGGGCCCCCCCCGCCGCGGGGGGCCCCCGGGGGGCCCCCGCGGGGGGGCCCCC
>NW_013655028.1:48769-61269 GCF_000499385.1 Eimeria necatrix
GGGGCCCCGGCTCGTGTTCGTGCTGTACCCTGTGGCGCTGCAGGCGCTGCCGCTGCCGAATCTCTTTTGCTGCTTATTTTTTGGGTCTTTTGTGCTGCTGGGGATCAGCAGCGTGTCTTCCTTGATATATCCTTCCGTGGAGCTGCTGCTGACCGCCCGCTGCTGCAGCAGCAGCAGCAGCAGCAGCAGCAGCAGCGGCAGCAGCAGCAGCAGCAGCAGCAGCAGCAGCAGCAGCAGCAGGCGGTGGGTGGTGTGCCTGGGCCTCTGCGGGCTCTGCTGCCTCTGCGGGCTCTGCTTCTGCGGCCCCGGCAGCACTTTGCTGCTGCAGGCAGCAGACTTTTACTGGGGAGTTATTGGTTTGCTGCTGATAGGCTTTTTGGAGACAGTCTCCTTTGGCTGGGTCTATGGTTTGGGGCGGCAGCAGCAGCAGGTGGGAGCAGCAGCAGCACTGGGGCTGCTTGCTGCTTTCGTGGGGTCTTTGCTGCTGGCCTGCGTGGCGCTCTTCTTCAGCAGCAGCAGCGCAGCAGCAGCAGCAGGGCTTGCTGCTGCTGCTGCGCTCCTCGTCGGCGGCGCTGCTGCTTCTCTCTACCTCGCTGTTGCTTTCTCCAGACGCAAGCAGCAGCAAAAGGCCCTCGCTGCTGCAGAAGCTGCTGCTGCTGCTGCTGCTGCTGCTGCCGCTGCTGCCTTCTACAGGGAGAAGCTTGCTGCTGTCCTCCGCGACGACTTCGCTCTCGCCGACGCCCCGGACGCAGCAGCAGCAGCAGCGGAGCCGCAGCAGCAAGCAGCAGCAGCAGCAGCAGCAAACGCCGCTGCTCCTGCTGCTGCTGCTGCTGACGGAACGCCCTCAAGCTGCGCAGCAGCAGCGGCGGGCAGCAGCAGCTCCTCTCCGGACCCGTCCCCCCAAGCCATTGCCATCCCTGCTGCTGCAGCAGCAGCTGCTGCTCCTGCTGCTGCAGCAGCAGCAGCTGCTGCTTCTCCTGCTGCTGCTGCTGCAGCAGTCCCCGGCACTCCCGCCTTCCTGTGCAGCCCGCGGAGCAGCCCGAGCAGCCCCAGGAGCCCCGTCAGCCTCAGCAGCAGCAGCAGCAGCAGCAGCAGCAGCAGCAGCAGCAGCAGGAGAGTTTGCTGCAGGCTGCACCGCACTGAGGGCGGACTGGCGCACTGCTGCTTCTGGCTGTTTGTGGGGAATGTGGAGCACCTGCGGAGACACCTGAACATCATAACTGCTGCTGCTCAGGGCCTTTTGCGGCTGCGGCCCTGCTGGTCTTTGCTGCTGAAGTATTTGCTGCCTGCTGCAGTGTGTCTGCTGCTGTTCCAGAGTCTGCAGCAGGGGCTGCAGCCGCTGCCCGTGGACCCGCAGGACGCAGCAGCAGCAGCAGCAGCAGCGCGGGACCCAGCAGCAGCTGCTGCTGCTGCTGCGGCAGCCTCGGCCAACGCCTGGCACTACCAGGTGCCTGCTGCTGCTGTGCTGCTGCTGGTGCTGCTCATAACTGCTGCTGGCATCTTCTTCCCTTCAGCTTTCGCCCCCCTCCTCCCAGCAGACATGAGCAGCAGCAGCAGCAGCAGCAGCAGCAGGAGAGCTGCTGATCTCAGCAGAAGCAGGCTCAAGAGGCGCCGACACGCCAAAGCGGCGGCCTTGCTGCAGCAGCAGCAGCAGCAGCAGCAGCAGCAGCTCTGGGAACTCAATAAACAGCTGCAGCTGAAGGAGTTGCAAGCCAACAACAACAGCAGCAACAACAGCAACAACAGCAGCAGCAACAGCAGCAGCAACAGCAGCAGCAACAACCACCAAGCACACTTCTGCGATCTGCCCACGCAAGCCTCGGAGGTGCAGTGACACTCCAGACTTAGCAGCAGCAGAAGCAGCAACTGCAGCAGCAACTGCAGCAGCAACTGCAGCAGCAACAGCAGCAGCAACAGCAGCAACGAGGGCGTCTGCAACAGCTAGAGCTGCAAAAGGGAGACAGGCAAAGAGAAACATCAGCGGCAAAGTCCAAAACAGCGGCAACGACTGGGCAGCAGCAGCGGCAGCAGCAGCAGCAGCAGCAGCAGCAGCAGCAGCAGCGGCAGCAGCAGCAGTAAGCAAGCAGCAGTAGCGCCGCCAGCTAAGACAGATGGGAACAATGATGCACAGCATAGACGCAGCAGCAACGGGAGAGCAGCAAAGGAAGCAGCAGCACCGTAAATGCCTAGGGTGCGTCTTGAAACGCTGTTTCTGCTGCTGCTGTTGCTGCTGCAGCAACTGCTGCTGCAGCTGCTGCTGCTGCAGTTATAGCACAGAAGAGACGGCAGGCATCGGCAGGTCCGTGCTCAGCAGCAGCAGCAATTGGTATTTTGCCTCGGTTTTCGCAGCTGCAGCAGCAGCAGCGAAGCAACAGCAGCAGCAGCAGCAGCATTTCTGGTTAGGCTGCTGCACAGTGGCAGGTTCAGGCAGCGCGCAGCAGCAGCAGCAGCAGCGGCGGCAGCAGGAGCAGCAAGCCGCGCAGTTTTCTTGCTGCTTTTAATAGCATGGCCTGAAAAGATTTTTGTGTTTGCAGCAGCAGCAGCAGCAGCAGCAGCAACAGCAACAGCAGGAGAACTGGTACACTTTATAATAGAGAGAGCTGCAGCAGCAGCAGCAGCAAAGCTTGCGAGCCCATGAAGCTGCGCAGCTATTTATTTTTTCAGAATAAGACGCGAAAAGTACCTTTTGCATGCATGCACATCTGGAACATGGCTCTTTTCGAGACTTTCTGCATGCAAAATATGTCAGATTTAGAATATATTGCATTTATAATTCATTTTTTGCATTTATAATTCCCTTTTTGCATTTATAATTCGTTTATTGCATTTAAATTTGCAGATTTCGCGAAAAGTCTGCTGCAGTCACAAGCGCAGCATGCATGCGCCGATTTATAATTCATTTTTTGCATTTATAATTCCCTTTTTGCATTTATAATTCGTTTATTGCATTTAAATTTGCAGATTTCGCGAAAATGCTGCTGCAGTCAGAAGCGCAGCATGCATGCGCCGAGCTGTCTGTACACCTGAACGCACAGCCGCAGCAAACTGCCGAAAATGCCAAAAATGGAATTTTAAGAAAATATTTAAATGCAGAATTTAATTCTACTGCAGCAAAATGCAAAGTGCTTTTATTTCCCGCTGCTGCGAGCCTTCATGTGCTGCGAAGAGGAAGTCCAGCAGCAGCAACTGCAGCAGCAGCAACTGCAGCAGCAGCAACTGCTGCGGCAACAACTGCAGCAGCGGCGGCAGCAGCAGCAACAGCAGCAACAGCTACTGAGGGAACAGCGATAGCAGCAGCAGCTACTGCAGTAACTCTTGCAGCTGCCTTTGCATGCTACTACGCATTAGCATTGGTGCTGCTGCTGTTGCAGCAGTTGCTGCAGCAGTTGCTGCAGCAGTTGCTGCAGCAGTCCCAGCAGCAGCTGCTACTGCAACGGCCACTTTGATTTCTGCAGCAGCTACAGGGGCTGTTGCAGCACAAGCTGCTGCTGCTGCTGCTACAGTTGCAGCTGCTGCATTTGCTGCTGCTGCTGCTACTGCTGCTGCTAGGCCGTTTCGTGTGCAGCAAGGCGCCGCTGGCCACGAAGCAAAAATCCTTACATGTTTCCTTTAAAGCCAGCAAGCTGCTGCTGCTGCTGCTTCCGCCCCTGCTGCTGCTGCTGCTTCCGCCCCTGCTGCTGCTGCTGCTTCCGCCCCTGCTGCTGCGGCTGCTCCTGCTGCATCTGATCCTGCTGCTCCTGATGCTGCTGCTGCTGCTGCTGCTGCTGCTAGGAAGCAGCAGGATAGATTTATGTTTAGTGCGGTATTTGCCTTTCTTTTAATGTTTAATATATATTTGAAAGCATTTGCTGATTTACTGCCTCATTGCTTTTATTTCATTTATTAATTCTTTCTTTATTTTTCAAAGAGACAAAAGAAAACAAATTTAAATGCTTTTTTCTTTAATTTGATAGACCAAAATCTCTACAAGTTCTTCAAAAATAGAAGAATAATCATAAACATAAAATTAAAAATGTATATCAAATAATAAATAAGTAGAGTGAAAAAGAATTAAAGGGAAAAGGAATTAAAAGAAAAATGAATTAAAAGAAAAAACAATTCCAATTTTGTGAGCAATTAAAATCCATCAAATTAATTTTGAAGTTAAAAAACTTTCGAAAGGTCTTTTAATTCAAATTTTGTTTTTTTATTTTCTGAAAAGTTCAAAATTCTTTTTCGCATTTTTGCCTTTGTGTCTCTGAATAATTTAATCAAAAACAAATCCATTTATATTTGCATTTCATTCAAATGCAAATATTATTTAAAAATATATTATAAATAAAGTATATATAATATATACATAGTGCATATATATTACGTATATATATATATACATATACATATATATATATGTATATGTGTATAATATTCTATAGAATATATATATAATATATAAAGTATGTATAATATATACATAGTGCATATATATTACGTATACATAATTATATATATACACACGTATATATATATATATAATATTCTATAGAGTATATATATTATATATAAAGTATATATAATATATATTTAGTGCATATATATTACGTATACATAATATAGATATACACACATATATATACATATATATTATGTAAAATATATATATTATGTATTAAATATATATAATATATATTTAGTGTATATATACTAAGTATACATAATTATATATATATACACGGGTAATATATATATATATATATATATATATATATATAATATTCTATAGAATATATATATTATATATAAAGTATATATAATATATATTTAGTGCATATATATTACGTATACATAATAATATAGATATACACACATATATATACATATATATTATGTAAAATATATATTATGTATTAAATATATATAATATATATTTAGTGTATATATAGTAAGCATACATTATATATATACACAGGTAATTATATATATATACATATATGTAATATAAATCTATGCATTGTATATAAAGTATATATAATATATATTTAGTGCATATATACTACGTATACATAACTAAATATATATAATATACATACACATATAGATATATATATATATATATATACATATATGTATATAAATATGTATATATAATGTTATGTAAAATATATATATTATGTACAAAGTATACATAATATGTATTAGTGCATATATATTACGTATACATAATAATATAGCTATACACATATACATATATATATATATATAACATTATATACATCTATGCATTATATATAAAGTATATATTTGATAATAACTCAATCGCAAACATTATATATATATACATATATATATATATATATATATATATGTGGATTATATACTTACATATATATTACATATGTATATATATGTCTATTTATATTTAGAAAATTAAATATATATATAACAAGTATATATTATATATATTTAATCTAAATATAAATTGACTTATATATATATATATATTATTCACATTTATATTTATGTGTACTATACATTTATGCACATATATGTGTATTTTATAGAAATATGTATATATATAAATAACTCCAATGAAATATATATATGTATATAAATTAATCTAATGAAAATAAATTAGTTATTTATACTTATATTTGTATTTCCGAAGTTGCATGCACAAATATGGATTTTTGCAAATTTGTTATTTCTTTTTCTTCTGCATTGTTTCAGAATTGTTCAAGAATTATTTCGGAGTCATTTTTGTATTCCTTCTCCCCGACTTGTGCATTATTTTAAATTATTTTTGTGCCATTTTTGTTTTATTTATGCAAGTTTCAAGTGTTTCAATTCCTGGACGAATTTGAACAACTAAATAAACTATTTGTTGCTTCAGAGTTGCACTAATTGGCAGCGGAGACTTTAGAAAAAAAGAAATGAAAAAGATCTGCAAAGGAGTTGTGTTTTTGCATTTGTTCCGGCTGTGTGCTGCGGTGTACGTACACCGCAAGCGCTGCAGCACTTGCGGTGTACGTACACCGCAGCACACCGCCGAACTGCGGCTTTCGGGCCTGGAAACGGTTCAATTTGATGAACCATTTGTTTTTAATTGAATAATTAAGTTTAATTGAATTCTTTTTGCAAAAGAAAACTCTTTTTTTCCCGGATTTCCGCTACCTCGCGGCCCCCTGCCAACTCACTGCTGCCCAGCCCTCTGCATGCAGCCGCTTCAGCCCCGGGTACTTGTGGGCTTTAGTAATTAAGAAGCTGTGCAGGGCCTTGAGAGTTGGCCGCAGCTGCTGCTTATCGTAGCCCCCAATCACCCTGCTGCTGCTGCTGCTGCTGCTGCTGCTGCTGCTGCTGCTGCTGCTGCTGTTGCTGTTGGTTGCTCTGGGCGGGCAGTGTTTTTCCTGTTTGGGGTGTTTGCAGGGTTTGGCGCCCGGCGCTGCTGCTGCTGGCGCTGCTGCTGCTGCTGCTGCTGCTGCTGCTGCTCGGGCTGTCTTCTGGCTCTCTGCTGCAGCAATGCGCAGCGCCATTTCCACAGCAGCAGCAGCAGCAAGAGAGGGGGGGGTGCTGACGCACTCGGGGACAAGACAGAAGCAGTCCAGCAGATAAGCAACAAGGTCAGCGACTTGGAGTTGGGGGCCCCTGGGGGCCCCCGGGGCCCCCGGGGCCCCCGGGGCCCCCGGGGCCCCCGGGGCCCCCGGGGGCCCCCCGTCGTGCTGCGCTGCTGCTGCTGCTGCTGCTGCTTCCTGCAGGAAGTGGGCAGCGAAGTCGAGGGGCAGGGGGGCCCCCAAGCAGCAGTGCAGCGCAGCAAGGACCTGCTGCTGCAGCTGCCCGAAAGAGACCCCGAAGTGCTGCAGCACAGCAGCTTCCAGCAGCAGCAAACGCTTCAACTTGCCCTCCAAAGCTGTGCTGTTGGGGGCCTCGTGCTGCAGCGCCAACACCAAACAAAAAGCTGCGCAGCAACGCAAACCCTCGGGGCCCCTGGGGGCCCTTTTGCTGACCCCGGAGCGGTCCAGGATGGACACCGCGAGGTGTACAGACACCCGAGCCACGTCAGCAGCAGCAGCAGCGCCGAAGCAACGCTGCAGGTCTGCAGCATAACTCATTATTATGTCCACTATTGCTGCTCTCTGGCCCGCTTCCGAGCCCCCCAGGGGCCTCGGGGGGCCCCCCGCCAGTGCGGGGGGCCCTCCCGCGCGCGGTCGCGCGCGTAGAGCAGCCGCCAGTGCAGGTCCGTTTTGCTGCTCTGCTGCAGCAGCTCTTTGAACTGCAGCACAGCTTGCTGCTGCGCTGCAGCAGCAGCACCTTTGCCCCGCGCCAGCAGCAAGGGGCCCCCCGAGGCCCCCACAGACCCCAAGCAGCACAGACACCCCACGCCCTCAAGCCCCAGCAGCAAACACCCGCACTCCCCCGAGCACGCCCCCGGGGGGGCCCCCCGGGGGGGCCCCCAGGGCGCCCGGGCCCCCCGCGTGGCAGCAGCACGCCGGGGGGCCCCCGGCGGGGCCCCCCGGCACCCGCCCCCCGGCCTGCTGCTGCTGCTGCACCCCCCCGTGAGAAGCCCCGGGGGGCCCCCCTCCTGGGGGCCCCCCGGGCGGGCCCCCCGGGGGGCCCCCTGGGGGCAGCGGCGCAGGCGCACGCCCCGGGGGGCCCCCCGGGGGGCCCCCCGGGGGGCCCTGGGGGCCCTGGGGGCCCCCCCTGCGGGGCCCCAAGACCACGGGGCGAGAGGGAGGGGCCTCTTTGCTGCTTCCTTTAATTGAATTAAAAGAATATAAATTACCTCCCGATTTGGACTTGGACGCAGAAACTGAAAAAACAGATTCCTTGCAATCGCCACTCAAAGACCCCTCAGGGGGCCCCTGGGGGGCCCCCCCGGGGGCCCCCGGGGGGCCCCCAGGGGGGCCCCCCGAGGGGGCCCCTCCAGGGGCCAGCAGCCGGGCCCCCGCATGTGGGGGGCCCCCCTGGGTCGAGGCAGGGGGGCCCCCCTGAGAGGGGGGGCCCCCCTGAGACTGGGGGGCCCCCTGAGAGGGGGGCCCCCAAGAGGGTACAGTACCCAGTTGGTTGAGAGACTCGAGGAGACAAAAGTTTCCGGGTTTTGGATTTAAAGGAAGAGACAAAGAAGCTGCTGCTGCTGCTGCTGCTGCTGCTGCTGCGAGCTGCCGGTCGCCGCAAGGCGCAGCAGCAGCAGCAGCAGGAGCAGCAGCAGCAGGGGCAACGGAGGCCGCGCGAAGAGCCATCGGCTGCTGCTGCTCATGCCCCCGTCGCGGCGGCTCCCTTTGCTGCTGCTGCTGCTGCTGCTGCTGCTGCTGCTGCTGCTGCTGCTGCTGGAGGCAGTGCCAGTGCCGCTGGCTCTTGCGTCGGCAGCAGCTGTCCCCTTGCTGCAGCTCCCCCTGCACTGCCGCTGCTGCTGCTGCTGCTGCCGCTGCTGCTGCTGCTGCTGCTGCTGCTGCTGCTGCTGCAGGTGGGGCTGGCGGTGTCAGTGCTGCTGTCTGGGGCGCTAGCAGTGGGGCCCTGGGGGCCCCTGGGGTTAAATGTCTTTGTTGGAGAGGGGAGACGGGGGGAGGGCCGTTAGGCCGTAAACCCTAAACCCTAAACCCTAAACCCTAAGCCCTAAACCCTAGCCTAAAGCCTGGAGACGAGCGGGCAGGGGCGGCGCGGGGGCCCAGGGGCTGCAGAAGCGCTGCAGCAGGAAGCAGCAAAAACAGAAAAAAAAGAAATGAAGAAAAGAGGAAGAGAGGAGCCCCAGGGTTCAAATAGGAGGCTGGAGCTGGGGTGTACATACACCCGAGGAGAGGAGGCGCGGCGCCTCGTGCTGCAGCAGCAAACAGACTTTAAACTCCCCAACAGCAAATTGACAAGAAAAAACTGCAAAAAGGTTTAAATGCGGAGTTTGGGGGGGCTAACTTCAGGTGTACAGACACTGCGGCGCCGCAGCCACCGCGCTGCTGCTGCTGCTGCTGCTGCAGCTCTTGCTGCGGCGCTTTCCCGGCCAACTGCAGCAGCAAACTGCTAAAAGAAAGTTATTTCCAACCTTCTGCAGTTAACTCGGCGTTTCCGAATTAATAAACGCAGTTTCAGCCTCGAACTTCCTTTTTTTCAGGTGTATGTACACCGCAGCGGCACGCCAGAGGCAGCAGTCACGCGGTCGCTGCCGGATCTGCTGCTGGCGGACACCAGTTTTGCGTCTTTTCGGGATTTTTCTTTTGTGTTTGGATTAAATATTTCTTTTTAATCCATTTGGCGCTTCATCAGCGCACACACTCGCCTTCCCGCGCAGCAGCAGCAGCAGCAGCAGCAGCAGCAGCAGCAGCTGTAACACGCTCCCAGCTCTATCTTTTGCTGCTGCGCACTGGACAGACACCGCGCCCGCAGCAGTGTGCTTTGACAGCAGCAGCATGTTGACGGAAAGAAGAAGTCAAACAGCAACGCGGCTGCCGGAGAGCAGCAGCAGCAGCAGCAGCAGCAGCAGCAGCAGGAAGAGCTGCTGCTGCAGCGCGACGGACTCGGTGCTGGCTGCGCTGCGCAGCAAGCGCATGCAGGACAAGTGCTGCTGCGCACTGGAAGAAGCAAAAGAGCTGCTGCTGCTGCTGTGGGGCCAGCTGCTGCTGCTGCTGCAGCAGCTGCTGCGGTGTATCGACAGCGTGGCCCCCAGCAAGCTCTCCGGATTCGCTTCTTCCGAGAAGTTTCACTTCTTTAAAAAGGACTTTCGAATTCTAATTGCTTCTCCGCTTTTCTGGCTGCTGCTGCTGCTCGCCAGCCTTTCTGCTGCTGCTGCTGCAGTCCCCGCGCTGCTCTGGGCTGCTGCTGCTCCGCTGCTGCTGCCCTTCACCGACTTCGTCACTTTTTGCTGCTCTCCAAATGAAAAGAAATTCAAAAATAAAGTCATTTGGGTCACTGGTGAGCAGCTAATTAATTAATTAATTAACTAATTAATTAATCAATTAATTAATTAATTAATTAATTAATAAAATAGTTAATTAATTATTAATTAATTAATTAATTAATTAGTTAATTAATTAATTAGTTAATTAGATGATAATAGTGTTAATTAAGATTAGTTAGTAGTTGGTTAAATTCAAACTTGAAAGAAAGCGAAATAATAGAATAACACAATAGAACAACTAAACAAAGAAAGTAAAATAAATAAACAAATAAATGCATTTTAAAATAATAAAATAAATAAAATAAAATAAATGGAATGAAATAAAATAAATATAATGAAATAAATAAAATAAATAAAAGAAGACAAGACTGCTCAAGGGCACTTTTCGTGAAAATACAAAAAATGAACTCCAGAAGTAAAAAAGATTACAAACAAATGAACCAATAAATAAATAAATAAATGAATAAAATAAATAAAATAAACAAGTAAATAAATAAATAAATAAATAAATAAATAAATAAAATAAATAACAAATAATAAATAAATAAATAAATAAATGAATAATAAATAAATAATTGCCTTGGCAGTAATATCTGCAGAATTGCAAAAAGAAATTCTTTTTCTGCGCAACTTTCGCCAACCAAACAACCAACCAAACAAACAAACAATAAATAATAAATAAATAAATAAATAAATAAATAAATAAATAAATAAATAAAATAAATAAATAAAAATAAATAAATAAATAAAATAAATAAATAAATAAATAAATAAATAAATGAAGTTTGGCGGCGCGCAGGAGGCACGAGCGGGATCGGGTTGGCGCTGTGTCAGCAGCTGTCTGTACACCCCGTGAAAGGACTCATCATCACCGGGCGTTCTTTTGCAAAATTAGAAAAAGCAAAAAAAGAAATTTTGGACTTTTGCAAAACTCACAAAGGTTCTTTGCAGGAGCAGGACTTGCTGCTGCTGCCCCTCGACCTTTCCAAGGGGCTCAGGCCCGACCCCCAGCAGCAGCAGCAGCAGCAGCAGCAGCAGCAGCAGCAGCAGCAGCAGCAGGAGGATCCTTGGCAGCGCACCGTCGATCAGGCAATCAACTGGAGGGGCGGCGTCGACATTCTCTTCAACAACGCGGGTAACGCTAACAGCTAGCTAGCTAGCTAGCCAGCCAGCCAGTAGCCAGCTAGCTAGCCAGCCAGCTAGCCAGCTAGCTAGCTAGCTAGCTAGCTAGCCAGCCAGTAGCCAGCTAGCTAGCTAGCTAGCCAGCCAGCTAGCCAGCTAGCTAGGTAGCTATGTGGCTAGCCGGCAATGTAGCAAGCTAGCCATGAAGCTAGCCAGCTACGCAGTTCGCTAGATAGCTGGATAGCTAAGCAGCTAGCCACATACGTAGCTGCTTGGCTAGTTATCTATCTCTCTATCTATCTATCTATCTAGCTAGCTAGCTAGCTAGCTGGCTAGCTAGCTAGCTAGTTGGATAGATAGAGAGGTAGATAGATAGCTATTCAGCCAGCTAGCCAATTAGCTAGATAGCTGGCTAGCTAAGCAGCTAGCCGGGAAGCTCGCCGTTTAACTAGCTAGCTGTACAGCTAGCTAGCTAGCTAGCTAGCTGTACAGCTAGCTAGCTGACTAGCTAGAAAGCGGAGAGCTAGCTAGTCCGTTGGCTTGGCAGAGAATGTGCTCAGCAAAAGACATCTAGGCAACTGGCTAGCTAGCCAAAGACACAGCTAGCGAAAAGATAGACAGCTGGCCAGCTAGCTAGCTAGCTAGCTAGCTAGCTAGCTAGCTAGCTAGCTAGCTAGCTAGCAGCTCATTGAGCTGGTGCTGGCTGCGCAGTTGCTGCTGTCCCTGTTTCTGCCCCTCCCGTCACCTCCCCGCTGCCGCTGCCGCTGCCGCTGCCGCTGCTGCTGCTGCTGCTGCTGCTGCTGCTGCTGCTGCTGCTGCTGCTGCTGCAGGCCGCATTGCCATAGGTTGCTTCCCGCCGACGGAGACTTTCGCGGAAGTCTTCGACGCGAATTTCCTCTCCGCCGTAAAACTCACAAATTTGGTTTTGCCCCACATGCGCAGCAGAGGCCACGGCCACTTGGTCTTCACCAACTCTTCCTCAGGTCAGCAGCAGCAGCAGCAGCAGCAGCAGCAGCAGCAGCAGCAGCAGCAGCAGCAGCAGCGAAGGCGGCGGAGGCGGAGGCGGGGCGGCGGCGGCGGCGGGCGGCGGCGGTGCTGCTGCTGCTGCTGCTGCAGCAGCCGCAGCGACAAACGGCGAACCGCAGCAGCTGCAGCAGCAGCAGCAGCAGCAGCAGCAGCAGCAGCAGCAGCAGCAGCAGCAGCAGGTTTGTGTGTGCGCGCAGCTTACTTTGGCTTTGGAGGATTTAATGCTTATGCCACCAGCAAAGCAGCTCTTTTGTCCTTCACCAATTTGCTGCGCCGTAAGATTTATTTATTTTTAATTTTTATTTTATTTTTATTTTTAAGTTTTTAATTTTTAATTTTTTTGATTTTTATTTTATTTTATTTTTCTTTTTTCTTTTTTGTTTTATCTTTGTTCAATTCCTTCTCCGTTTATTTCTTTTTATTTCTTTTTTGTTTTTTATTTCTTTTTTATTTATTTTTTTTGCTTTTCATCTTTTTAAATTCTTTTGATCGT
>NW_013655029.1:0-4817 GCF_000499385.1 Eimeria necatrix
GGCTGCTGCTTGTGTACTACGTTCCAGGCAGTAGAAAATGCGTTTGCATGAGCCGAACATAATGCCCTGTTGCGCTGTATTCTGCATGTTGGATCATGAATCGTGGACGTTGCTGTACATGCACTCAAATGCATGGTTATTCACGAAATGTCGCAGAATGTATGCGTTGCTAGGCGGCAAACCATGAAGTTTGGTCTTGCTTATTTCATTGCGGTCAGCATGATTTGCGCCTTTATTTTAAATGTTACAACAGAGCCCATGCGGCTGTCGCGTGTGTACTAAGCCAGTATTACTTTTCATGAGGTGTGTACTGAATCAGTGCATATGCGAATATGTGACGCTTGCACTTTTGTTTTCGCCCATAAGTGCATGCACGTAAGATGTGCTGAGTTTTGTACATGTTTCGCCATGCGTACATAAGAATATCCAGTTAAACGCCTGACGAGCCGCAAGTATTGCCGCAAGAATCCTCAAGTCGTTGGCACATCATTGGCCTCCTTTCGTTGCAGTATGTAAGTTTTGCAGCCCCAGCAGACACTAATAGCAAAGTGTGCATAGCAGTTTTTGTTTTCCGTTTCCATATATGCGTCCGCGAAAGTGGCATTGCTGTAGAATTATCCCCTGCATCTAGCCACGTCAGCGACATTGCTGTGCGTGGGCCTGGAACATGCCTCTACAGCAACTGCGCTGATCACCTGTCAACACAACAGCACTGCACGTGAGTTCAGTTAACTAGCGGATGGGGCTTCGTGATCATATAGGAATTTTCAGAACCAAAAGCGACCATGAGCATTTATGTATTTACGCATTTGCACTTCGCAAACATGTATCACTGCACCACTTTATGTCAAGCAAGTGAGATAGTGGAATATAAGCGGTGAGTAGAAAGAGTAATATCAAACATAGGAGGGCATTGCCCCCTGATGAGCGTTTGCAGTTTCAGAGGCAAGGTACTCGATTCTCACAACTTGTGCAAATATGATGCTTGAAGCCGCTTTTTTTCAAGCCAGTGAACCTTTACTTTCATGGCAAGATGAGCGTTATCTGGCAGAATGTGAATAAGAGTTGTTTGGAAGTGCCTCCGCATGCAAGCGAATATCTGAAAGCGTACAGCAGCTGCTCAAGAAAACGTCCGTCTAGAAAGCTTTGCTTCACATAGTGGAAGCTAAGTCAAATTTAACGCGGGCCCCCTCAGGCTACAAAAGCTCAGGAAGAATCATTACTGCACAAGCAGCTGCTAATTCTAGAGCGTGGGTTTCTTACAAATATGCTCCTGAAACGCATAGGACTTAGCGGACGGTTAAAAGAAGCCACTTTAAATCATATGCTATGTAGATTTCGAACTTTGTAGCTTTGTATTTCTCCTCTATCTTTAAGGCGACGGTCTAATAGCACGGTATGGGCACCACTGCAGATGTGTAATGACAAAACTTTTCTTCGTGACGATCTGGAGGGTGTGAGCCATACAGAATGGCGCATAGCAGTATCATAATTGCGTTTCTCCGTAGGCGCAACGCGAAGTACTAGATGCGCGTCCACTCACCAGACTGGTGAAATTGCGCAGATCACGTTTTCAAGCGAATGAGCAAGATTATGCGGAACATGACTTGTCAATAGCTTCCGAAGGTAGCACTTGCAAATTATTTAAAAAGAGGTGCAGAAAAAATAATTGTTGAATTTCTTTCGAGTTACATGGTCTGCATCGCGCGGTAGGTTGTGCGTTTCTTCTATTGCCTCGTGGATCCTGAGGGCATTGTGTAGAGCTCACTCCTTTGTTTCTATACAGCGTAACAAACCAGTGTTTTGCACATCAACTGAGCATGGTAGAAGACCAGAATACAGTCATTTTAGAATCCACGCGGTGCCTTCGTAGATATATGTCACGTCAACGCATCCAGAACCAGTGTATATGCACTCTCGTCCACACATGCAAGTTTCCTGAATACAACTCGTTACTGATGGATTATTTGGAGTGGAAAGCGGCTTTGGGTCATGCTTGGTTTTGTCTTAGAAGAGATGGTGGCGGCAATGTCAATAAATAGACTGTAAGAAAGCCAACGGCGGGAAAGGCAAATGGATTAGAGCCACAAGTATTTCACACAGTTGGTAGAGAGGGCTTCACCGAGTGCGTTGCCTTACGTCCACTGTATCTTCTATAAAAATCATGTACCGAAACTGTGCTTTGCTTCATTTCGTCCACGTTCCCAGTAAGTTCCTTTTTTACACAGCATTATGAACAAAATCTCAGCGCATGCTTTACACGTGCTTTATACGTGTTGCGGTTTGCATCCCGCCCTTTCCTCCAGCGAGCTTGCAACATGATAAGGGGAAAAGTAGCTTATTGCGTCTATTCCAGTTCTTCCAGAGGTATGTCACGTACCGTTCATGTGTAATGTCTTACGGAATGCCTTTTCTGCAAGAGTACACCGTTGCGGCTTGCCTTTTCGAGCGTGGAAGCTCTATCACGGCTCTATTGCATCCCTTCTGGTGTATCTGAAATAATGTCGTTTCGCGGCTGTTGACGTGCGCCTTCATGATGCGCAAGAGTATTACAAAGTGCTAGAATCTTTGAGAAATATATGTACGCATTTCTCTATTCTGAGGCTTGTATGCGCCTCGCAGTACGCAGATATTCGTCTTTTTCTACTGAGACATTTGGTACAACGATTGAACGTTAAGCATTCGTTTTGAGCGTCAATTGATTCTTGCACTTGAAGAGGCTCTCTGGTGCTGCACTCACTAGTGGAATGCCTAGTTCTACCGTCAGTCGAAACTGCCGGGCAAACCATTTTAATGTCAAAACTATTACAATATGGCCCCTTTCCAATGGGAGCCAAAGTACAACCGAACAATGTGTAAACTGCAGGGCGTATGTCATGAGACACTGCGTGAGGACATGCAGGTCTCTCTCCTAGACTGTGCCAGATTCCTTTCTCTGCATGCTACCTCACGGAACCTTCTATAGCTTGTATATTTTGCTGTTATGCATCAAGATACAGCAGCCTTTATGCAATCATTGAAGCACCTCCATGCATCAGTTTCAGAAGATGTAGCTTCATATCCGGGACAACTATTCTGGGGGCACATTTTCTTTTTGCTCTTAAGAACTGAACTGTGTATAATTTGCGCGCTTATGAAAGAGTTTTGTGTCGGGATGCGAAATTAATGCATACAAGTTTGCCCACCTATTTGCGTTTTCAGCACGATAGAGATAATCACAAGGGACGTTCAGACAGCATTGGCTTGCTCGGCCATTCATTTATTCTGTTCACTGCATCGTGCTTAGAACTAGGCTTCCGCTTCGTGGAATCAGAGCGTCTTCCCTTATTGAACAAAAATGTCCTATTCGCAAGCATCGAAAACTTGTCGCGGACGCTTTCGCTGAAGCATCGAACATGAAAGTTATTGTACGATGGACTGATTTATCTTCGGCTCACAAAGGTTTTCTGTTCCTGCTCATTCGTCGGCGGGCCATTACAAACTATGCATAAGGCTGCTTGTGGCGAGGATTCTACGTGATAGTGAAAATCGATGTGCCTCTCAACTGCAGAGCCAATTTGTTCGGTTAGGGTCAATATCAGTCACATCAGTGATGGCTGGTGCTTATACCTTACCGCTATGAAGATGTCAAGCTGCTGAAATGTTTCAAAGCGGCGCAGCGTAGTTTGCATGGCATTCCTCTGGTAGGAGTGGCGCAAAGTAGTGGTGTCTTAACATCGCAAACACTTGTAACGAATTTTCTGTATACTGGCGCCGCACTTGGTTCGGGAGTTATGTGCTGTGAAAGTCTTGCTGCTTCATTGAGCGCAAAAACGCGACGCGCGTTAAATGCTCCTGGGATGTTGAAGAATCTAAAAGCATAATTCTCACACTATGCGTTTGACGCAATGCGCGTCTCTTGTATGCTACTAACACAAATGTTCAAACGCAAAAACGGTTTGAATTATTTGATCCGGCTACGGAAAAAAATTGTGCAACAACCCTGCAAGCAGGAGCGCTAGCTCGGATTCCAGTACTATGCATAACACTTGTGCAAAGATTCCGCGTAGGCGGCGTTCGCGGTTGCTGCAGCCCCATCTAGTGCCTTTCATGCATTGTGCTGATGCGAAAACGTGCATAGCTGCATTATGAGGGCCATTGTTCTGCTTGATAGTGAATTCATCCATGGCTCTCAACTGCAGAGCTAATTTGTTCGGTTGGCTTCACCATCAGTGATATTGTTGATGGCTAGTGATTACAGTATGCATTTTCTGTCAGAATGGATGCTTTAGCGGGAATTAACAAAAACAGTTAGAGAGTTAAATCTATTGCACTGTGTTTGCCTATGCTGTCAAGGGCACTTGGGTGTCATTAATGCATTTAGCGTTTATACGAATGAACAGGATGTGCGTCCTGCTGTGGAGGCGGATTAGGTGCAAAGTGCAGCATCCTGACAATCGTGCACATGCGTTTGGCATTGCAGTAGATTAGCGCGTTACGTCGGGAACCATAATTTGCAAATAACTGTTATGGAAATGCCAAGCTGCTGAAATGTTTCAAAGCGACGCAGCGTAGTTTGCATGGCATTCCTCTGGTAGGAGTGGCGCAAAGTAGTGGTGTCTTAACATCGCAAACACTTATAACGAATTTTCTGTATACTGGCGCTGCACTTGGTTCGGGAGTTACGTGCTGTGAAAGTCTTGCTGCTTCATTGAGCGCAAAAACACGACGCGCATTAAATGTTCCTGGGATGTTGATGAATCCAAAAAATTATTCTCACACTATGCGTTTGACGCGACGCGCGTCTCTTCTGTACTACTAACGCAAATGTGCACGAT
>NW_013655029.1:4917-6054 GCF_000499385.1 Eimeria necatrix
TGAGCCTGATCAGTACTATGCATAACACTTGTGCAAAGATTCCGCGTAGGCGGCGTTCGCGGTTGCTGCAGCCCATCTTGTGCCTTTCATGCATTGTGCTGATGCGCAAACGTGCATAGCTGCATTATGAGGGCTATTGTTCTGCTTGATAGTGAAATCCTCCATGGCTCTCGGCTGCAGAGCTAATTTGTTCGGTTGGCTTCACCATCAGTGACACCTGTGATGGTTTGCCTACGCTGTCAGGGACTCTTGCGTATAATTAGTGCATTTAACGTGTATACGAATGAACAGTCCGTGCGTCCTGCTGTGGAGGCGGATAACGTGCAAAATGCAGCAGCTCGATGATTGTGCACATGCGTTTAGCATCTCAACGGTTAGCGCGTTACGTGGGGAACCATAGTTTGCACATAATTGCTATGGGGATGCCAAGCTGCTGATTCGCTTCAAGGCAACGCAGAGTATTTTATACAACATTCCTCCGGTAGGAGTGGCGCAAAGTAGTGGCGTTTCAAAGGAGCAAACACTTGTAACGAATTGTCTGTATACTGCCGCTGCACTTTGTAGTCGGACTACAGTACTATGCATAACACTTGTGCAAAGATTCCGCGTAGGCGGCGTTCGCGGTTGCTGCAGCCCATCTTGTGCCTTTCATGCATTGTGCTGATGCGCAAACGTGCATAGCTGCATTATGAGGGCTATTGTTCTGCTTGATAGTGAAATCCTCCATGGCTCTCGGCTGCAGAGCTAATTTGTTCGGTTGGCTTCACCATCAGTGACACCTGTGATGGTTTGCCTACGCTGTCAGGGACTCTTGCGTATAATTAGTGCATTTAACGTGTATACGAATGAACAGTCCGTGCGTCCTGCTGTGGAGGCGGATAACGTGCAAAATGCAGCAGCTCGATGATTGTGCACATGCGTTTAGCATCTCAACGGTTAGCGCGTTACGTGGGGAACCATAGTTTGCACATAATTGCTATGGGGATGCCAAGCTGCTGATTCGCTTCAAGGCAACGCAGAGTATTTTATACAACATTCCTCCGGTAGGAGTGGCGCAAAGTAGTGGCGTTTCAAAGGAGCAAACACTTGTAACGAATTGTCTGTATACTGGCGCTGCACTTGGTTCGGGAGTTACGT
>NW_013655030.1:0-1661 GCF_000499385.1 Eimeria necatrix
CTTTATTTGCTGCTGCTTCATTTGCTGCTGCTTTATTTGCTGCTGCTTTATTTGCTGCTGCTTTATTTGCTGCTGCTTTATTTGCTGCTGCTTCATTTGCTGCTGCTTTATTTGCTGCTGCTTTATTTGCTGCTGTGCGCGCAGGAGGAGCAATTTTTGCTGCTGGTGGAGCCCGGAGAAGCAGAAGAAGTGGAAGCAGCAGCAGCAGCAGCAGCAGCAGCAGAAGCCGGCAGCAGCAGCAAAGGCTCCCACTGCGGCAAACCCCAGGCGATGCTCCTGGCCATGGTCGGTCTGCTGCTGCTGCTGCAGCTGCTGCTGCAGCTGCTGCTGCAGCAGCTGCTGCTGCAGCAGCTGCTGCTGCAGCTGCTGCTGCAGCAGCTGCTCTCGTCATCACTAAACCGCTGCTGCTGCCGCTCCACGTGGCTGTTCTGCTGCTGCTGCTGCTGCTCTACGTGACTGTGCCGCTGCTGCTGCTGCTGCTGCTGCTGCTGCTGCTGCAGTTTGCTGCTTGCGTTGCTCACTTGCGCGTGTGCCTCTGCGCAAGTTTGTGCAAAATAAACGCCGAAAGATTTATTTAAATAAATTTGAAATTAAAATAAATTAAAAATAAAATAAAATGAATTAAATGAATTAAATAAATTAAATGAAATAAAAGGTTTGCTGCTGCGCTGCAGGCGCTGCGGCCTTTGTACCCAATAGAAGGCAGCGTTTGCTGCTTCTTAGCTGCTGTTGCTGCTGCTGCTGCGCTGCACTTGGGGTGTATAGACAGCGAAGAACACAACGACTGGGTCCTTTCCATCCGAGCCGTCAACGTCTCCTCCTTGTCAGACTCACCCCTGGCTAGCTAGCTAGCTAGCTAGCTAGCTAGCTAGCTAGCTAGTTAGTAGTTGGCTAGCTAGCTAGCTAGCTAGCTAGCTAGCTAATTAGTAGTTGGCTAGCTAGCTAGCTAGCTAGCTAGCTAGGTAGCTAATTAGTGGTTGGCTAGCTAGCTAGCTAGCTAGCTAGCTGATTAGTAGTTGGCTGGCTAGTAAGCTAGCTAGCTAGCTAGCTAGCTAATTAATAGTTAGCTAGCTAGATAATTAGTAGTTAGCTAGGTAGCTAGCTAGCTAATCAGCAGTTGGCTAGCTAGCTAGTTAGCTAGCTAGCTAGCTGGCTAGTAGTTAGATAGCTAGCTGGCTGATTAAGCAACTGACTGGCTGGCCAGTTAGATGGATAAATGGATGGCTGGCTAGCCAGCTATCTGACTGGCTAGCTAGCTAGCTAGCCAGCTAGCTAGCTTGCTTGCTAACTAGCTTGCTAGCTAGCTAGCTGACTGGCTAGCTGGTTAGCTATTTAGCTAGCTAGCTGACTGGCTATCTAGCTAGCCAGCTAGCAAGATTAATTGATTAATTAATCAATTAATTAATTAATTAATAATTAATAATTAATTGATTAATTAATTAATTATTAATTAATTAATTAATCAATTAATTAATTAATTATTTATTTTTTATTTATTTATTCAATTTTTTAATTTAATTTAATTTTCTTTTTTTGCTGCAGCCCTTTTGTCGAAGACGACGCCGACGCTGGTCTGCTGCCGCTGCTGAGGACCGGGTGGGGCAAATAAATAAATAAATAAATAAATAAATAAATAAATAAATAAATAAATAAATAAATAA
>NW_013655030.1:6761-11626 GCF_000499385.1 Eimeria necatrix
TTATTTTAATTTTATTATTTATATTTCTTTTATTTCTCCTTTCCCCCCAGGCTGTCTTGCCCCGGCAGGCCAGCGCTGGCGGGAAAGAAGTTTCTTTTGGCTGGAAATTCTTTCTAAAAGTGAAATAAACATTTTAAATTGTTTTAAAAATTAAATTTAATTAATTTTAAACTTTTAATTTTTCATTTAAGTGGCAAAAAGAAGAAAAAAGAAACAAAACGCCAGAGTGACCACTGGCGGAACTCCCGGGTGTATGTACAGCTCTCTGCTCGTTGTTATAAATCGTTTTCGAATTTAATTTCATTTAAAGTTCATTTAAATCATTTTAAAAGAATATTTGCAAAAATGTTCTTTTAAAATGATTTAAACAAAGACGTTTATTTGTTTATAAACAAATAAATAATATTTACTTGTTTACAAACAAAACAAATGCAATTAATAATTCAAAAATAAATATCCATTTTATGAACTTTGCAAATTATTTAAATTTCCATTTTTATTTTTAAAAGAAATGCTTTGGAGATTTGCTGCTGTCTGGCTAACTTTGATTATTTGATTATTATTTAATTAATTACTTTTAATTATTTAATTATTTATTTTATTTCTTTAATTTTTGATTCAATTACTTTTTATTTCTTTTCTGGAGCTGCATCGGCCAACAATTAAATATTTATTTTATGATTAGGGAGGGAGTGCAGCAGCAGCAGCAACAGCCGCAGCAGCAGCAGCAGCAGCAGCAGCAACAGCCGCAGCAGCAGCAACAGCAGCAACAGCCGCAGCAGCAGCAGCAGCAACAGCAGCAACAGCCGCAGCAGCAGCAACAGCAGCAACAGCCGCAGCAGCAGCAACAGCAGCAGCAGCAGCAGCAGCAGATCGCCAGCTTGCAGCCAAACCAAACTTCAAAAATCTGTCAAGAAAGTAACAAAGACATATGAAAACAAGGTGGCAGCGACACTCGCCGCTGCTGCTGCTGCTGCTGCTGCTGCTGCTGCTGCTGCTGCTGCTGCTGCTGTTTAAGTGACAATTGCTGCAAGAAACAGCTGAAACAGCAGCGCCTGCTTCTGCAGAAGCAGCAAGAGCTGCTGCATCAAGTGCAGCAGCAACAGCAAAACCTGCTGGTGGAGCTGCAGCAGCAGCTGCTGCAGCTGCTACAGCAGCAGCAGCAGCAGCTGCTGCTGACGCGCCAAAATGCTTGCTCTTCTAAACTACACTGCATGCACTGCTGCTTCCCTAGGTTCACCTTGCTGCTGCTGCTGCTGCTGCTGCTGCTGCTGCTGCTGCTCGTTGGTGTCGATTGGCTGGTCATTCGTTTTTAAAGCCTGCAAAAAAAGAACACAGAGACTCAGTCAGCTGCAGCAGCAGCAGCTGCAGCAGCAGCTGCAGCAGCAACAACTGCAGCAGCAGCAGCAGCAAAAACTGCAGCAGCAGCAGCAGCAAAAACTACAGCAGCAGCAGCAGCAACAGCAGCAGCAAAAGATCACCTCTTGCTGCTCGTTTGCTTTGGGCGTCAGCAACTCAACAGAAGACAGCTGCACCACAGAGACACAAGACAAGCAGCAGCAAATAAAAAAGATTAAAAAGATAATAAAACAAATTAAATAAATAAAAATAAAATAAATAAATAAATAAATAAATAAATAAATAAATTCATTAACAAGTAAATCAGATAGCAGAAACGCATGCAGAGAAGGGCAAAGAACGGCCAGCAAGCCTGTCGCTTCTCTGCTGCTGCTGCTGCTGCTGCTGCTGCTGCTGCAGCTGCAGCAGCAAAACGCGTAGGAGGGGAGTAGGAAGCAAATAAAAAATGGAGAGGAAAATGCAGAGGAGCAGCAGCAGCAACAAGAGCAGCAGCAGCAGCAACAAGAACAGCAGCAACAAGAACAGCAGCAGCAGCAGCAGCAGCAGCAACGAGAGCAGCAGCAACAAGAACAGCAGCAGCAGCAGCAGCAGCAAACCTGCTGAACAGAGCCGCACTGGCTGACGTCAGCAGCAGCACCCCTCCCTTTGCGGCGCGCCCGGCGCAGTCGCCTGAGCAGCAGCAGCAGCAGCAGCAGCAGCAGCAGCAGCAGCAAAAAGCAAAATAATGAAAAACAATTAAAATCAAATCAAATAAATATAACTTAGAAAATGAAAAATGGAAAAAACACTTCAGCTGCAGCAGCAAATAAAGGCGGTCGCAAAAATCCTCGGGATCTTCATTTGTGCAGCACTAACGCTGCTGCTGCTGCTGCTGCTGCTGCTGCTGCTGCTAAGAATAATTAAAAACAATAATAATGATAATAGTAACAATGATAAATAATGAAGAATAATAATAAAAAACAACAATAAATAATAACAATAATAATAAACAATAATAATAATAAACCCTTGAACAGTTTATGCATATGAATGCATTTTTACTAGAAAACCCTTAGGGTTTAGGGTTTAGGGTTTAGGGTTTAGGGTTTGTACTTCTTGTCTATGACAATCCACTCCACGCAGGGCCGGTGTTTTGTTGAGGGGCTTCTTCGTTCGACCTGGGAGCAGCAGCAAGCAGCAGCAGCAGCAGCAGCAGCAGCAGCAGCAGCAGCAGCAGCAACAGCAGCAGGCTCCCTTGTTCCGTACAACTTTAGCAGCAGCAGCAGCGGAAGAAAACGCGAAGCAGCAACGGTAAGGGAGCCAGCAGCAGCAGCAGCAGCAAAAGAAACAGCAGCAGCAACGAAAGCAAAACAAAAAGCGGCAGCAGCAGCAAAAGCAAAAGCGGCAGAAACAGAAAAAGCAGTAGCAGCAGCAGCAAGAGCGACAGTGAAAGGAGCAGCAGCAGCAGCAAGAGCGACAGTGAAAGGAGCAGCAGCAGCAGCAGCAAGAGCGACATTGAAAGGAGCAGCAGCAGCAGCAGCAAGAGCGACAGCAAAAGAAGCAGCAGCAGCAGCAGCAAGGGGAGAGGCAAAGGGAGAAGCAAACAGCAGCACTTCTTCGCCAGCAGCGAAAACAGCAGCAGCAGCAGCAGCAGCAGCTGCTGCTGCAGCAGATCGCGACCAGCTGTGGCCCTAGATCATCAGCAGCAGCCGGAGCAGCAGCAGCAGCAGCAGCGAGAGCAGCAGCAGCAGCAGCAGCAGCAGCAGCAGCAGCAGCAGCAGCTAACCTCCTCCTCGACGCGCATGGTGATGTAGTCGAAAGTAGTCATGTGGTGCCGCAGCAAATAAAGGTGCAGCAGCAGCAGCTGCAGCACGAGGCCCAAAACGGGGGCATTTAAAGCAATTGGAACAGCAGCAGCAAAATAAAACACCACAGCATTGTAGCCCCCATAGACCTAAGCCAGCAGCAGCAGCAGCAGCAGCAGCAGCAGCAGCAGCAGCAGCAGCAGCAGCAGCAGCAGCAGCAGCACACGCAGCTACCAGCGTTTGCAGCAAGTCAATCAATTAATTTAATTAATTCGACTAAGTTAATTAGTTTAATTTAATGCAATTTGTTTGCTTCAATTGAATAAAAGCCGCAGCAAAGACACACATGCAGCAGCAGCAGCTGCTGCTGCTGCTGCTGCAGCAGCAGCAGCAACAGGCGCAGCGGCGGAGCACTTCAAGTCCGGCACAAAAGAGGAAGCCAATTCTTTTGCTGCCAAATAAACAGTGCAGCAAACATTTTAAAAATGGACAAATATATAAATCAACTTCACGGAGAACAGCAGCAGCTAGCCAGCTAGCTAGCTAGCTAGTTGGCTAGCTGCCTAAACAGCTAGCCAGCTAGATAGCTATTCACGCTGCTCACTATCCAGCTTAATTCGCTGGCTAGCTAGCCAGCTAGCCAGCTAGCCAGCCAGCTCACTAGCTAGCCGGCTAGCTAGCTAGCTAGCTAGCCAGCTAGCTAACTAGCTAGCCAGCTAGCCGGCTAGCTAGCTAGCTAGCTAGCTAGCTGTGTGTGTGTGCTGCAGCAGCTCACTTGCTTCCAGTTTTCTCGGCAGCTGCCGCTGACAGCTTCAGCAATAATTTGGTAAAGAGGCATCGCCACCAGCAGCAGCACAGTTGCAGCAGCAGCAAACAACATGCCCACAAACGCCCTGCAGCAGCAGCAGCAGCAGCAGCAGCAGCAGCAGCAATGTGCTCATTGATGATTTATCCGCTGCAGCGCCAGCAGCAGCAGCAAATACAGCAGCAGCATAAACAGCAACGGCAGCAGCAGCAGCAACAAGCTCCTCGCAAAAGCAACCAGCAGCAAAAAAGATAACGCCCGCACGAGGAGCAGCCGCAGCAGCAGCAGCCGCAGCAGCAGCAGCAGCAGCAGCAGACGCCCACCAGCTACAGCAGCAGCAAAAGAGCAGCAGGAAACCATCAGCAGCAGCAAACCGTGCGCAGCAACAGCAAGCCACGAGCAGCAGCAGGAACATCGACAAAACCAAGGACAACAGCAACAGCAGCAGCAGCAGCAGCGCAGCAGCAGCAGCAGCGCAGCAGCAGCAGCAGCGCAGCAGCAGCAGCAGCAAAAACACCAGAAGCAAAAGCAACAAAAACAACACGAGCAACAAAAGCAGCAAAAAAACAACAAGACCAAAACAGCAGCGCCACCAAAACAGCAGCAACAAAAACGACCCCAGCAGCAGCAGCAGCAGCAGCAGCAGCGCAGCAGCAGCAGCAGCAGCAGCAGCAGCAGCAGCAGCAGTTTTGCCTGTAGTTGGCCTTGCCGACGCAGTTGTTGATCCAGACACAGTGGTGGTCAAAGACATCCACGCATTTGTTGCAGGAGCGGCAGTGTTTGCTTCTTTCGAGGACTCCGCCGCAGCAGCAGCAGCAGCGGCTGGCTGCTGCAGCAGCAGCAGCTTGCTGCTGCAGCTGCTGCTGCAGCAGCGCCTGCTGCTGCTCGAGCCGCTCGCGCTGCTGCTGCAGCAGCAG
>NW_013655030.1:11726-215016 GCF_000499385.1 Eimeria necatrix
GGCGGCGCCGGCGCCGGGCGCCGCCGCGCCCGCAGCAGCAGCAGCAGCAGCAGCAGCGTCCGCAGCAGCAGCAGCAGCAGCAGCAGCAGCAGCAGCAGGACTGTAAGGACCGGAAGCAAAAGCCAAAGGGTCTATCGGGTCTGCTGCTGTGCACTTGTAAGCCAAGACAAACAAAGAGCAGCAGCAGCAGCCGAAGAGGACCCCACAAACCGCCTTGAGGTGTACAGACACCGCAGGAACCACCACCAAGTAGAACAGCAGCAAGTCAGCAGCAAATAAAAACCAAGAAGCAACTTGATAAACTTGAAAAGGTTTACTAAATCCATGTCTTCTGATGAATTCTCCAGGAGGTCTGGAGTCTGTGCGGTCCACTGTCGTGCACAGCTGCTGCTGCTGCTGCTGCTGCTGCTGCTGCTGCCGGTACAGCGCCTCCGCGTAGCCCCCGCGCCCGCGCGCCCCTGCTGCTGCTGCTGCTGCTGCTGCTGCTGCTGCAGCTGCTGCGGAGGAGGAGGAGGCCGCCTCCGCCCCCGGCCCGCTGCTGCTGCCCCCGCCAACCCCGGGACAAGATACCCCAGCTCCCTCCCCCGACACAACCTGCTGCTGCTGCTGCTGCTGCTGCTGCTGCTGCTGCTGCTGCTGCTGAGAGGCTTGGGGGGCCCCTGAGGGGGCCCCCCCGTGCCCTGGGGGCCCCTTTTGCAAACTGTGGAGCTGAATGCCAGCACTGGCGCTGGGGGCCGGGGTGCTGCTGCCGCGGACATCCCGCGAGGGCCGTGCTGCTGCTGCTGCTGCTGCAGCAGGAGCTGCAGCAGCAGGCGCTGCAGCAGGAGGAGCCGCAGCAGCAGGCGCTGCAGCAGGAGGAGCCGCAGCAGCAGGCGCTGGGGCGGGAGCAGCAGCGGGAGGCGCAGCTGCAGCCTCGGCTGCGCCCGCTGCTGCGCCTTCCGCTGCTGCTGCTGCTGCTGCTGCTGCTGCTGCTGTGGAGGCAGGCGGAGGGCCAGGCGGCATGGCGGCTGCGCCTTGAGGGGGTGTGCAGCAGCAGCAGCAGCAGCAGCAGCAGGTTCAGTTGGTGAAGGTTTGGTTTGCTGCTGCTGTCATTCCCGCGGGTTGTCGAGCCCCACGGGCAGCGGGAAAAGGCCAAAGGAAAAGAAAAGAAAAGAAAAGAAAAAGAAATGAAGTGAAGAGCAGCAGCGGCGAAGATCGGGGTTGCGCAGGCTGTTGAGGTGTCCAGACAGCTGGTGGCGGGCGGCGGCGGCGGGCAAGCGCGCGAGTTTCTGCGGTTATTTTTCGCGAAATTGAAGAAAAAAGAGTTCAAAATTAACAATTTAATCAAATAAGAGCGTTTGATTGGCGAAAAAACGAAGAAGAGCGGCGTTCGGGAGCCTCCGGCTCGCCGCCCGTCGGTGAGCGCAGCCGCCGCGCCGCTGCTGCTGCTCTCTTCCGCCTTCAAACATAACTCTTTCTCTTTTTTCCTCCCAAATGGTAAATCAAAACGCAAAAAATAAACCAAAAAAGAACTAAAATTCGAAAAAGCAAAAGCCAGTCGGCCCGCTGCTGCTGCGGCGGTCTCGCAGCCTTTGCTGCTGCGCTGCTGGGGCCCGCGGCTGCGCCGCTGCCGCCGCCCGCCGCCCTTTGCTCTTTTCTTCACTTCTTTTCGATTTTATTTTCTTTTATTTATTTATTTAATTCTTTTCAAATCAAATTCGAACACAAACGACCCCCGGGGGCCCCCGGGGGCCCCCGGGGGGCCCCTCAACCCAGCAGAAGACAAATCCCCCAGCAGCAGCAAAGAGAAAGAGCTGCACATATCTCAGGTGTACGTACACCCCAGCTGGCGGCCCAGGGGCCTCCACGCAGCAGCAGCGACTCCGGGCTGTACGTACACCTCAAACGCATGCACTGCTGCTCCCCCTCTCGCCAAGCAGCAGCAGCACCAACACCCCACAAATCAGCAGCAAAACAAGAACCAGCAGCGCCTCCGGCTCCAGCTAGCTGCAGCTAGCTGCGGCTATCTGTGGCTAGCTGCAGCTAGCTAGCATTAGCTGCAGCTAGCTAGCGGCAGCTAGCTAGCTGCCGGACTCCAGCCGCAGCTAGCTAGCCCCAGCTGACTCTGGCTGCAGCTAGCTAGCCAGCTAGCTACCGTCAGCCGCAGCTAGCTGCAGCTAGCCAAAGCCAGCTACAGCTAGCTACAGCTAGCTAGAGCTAGCCACTAGACAGAGCTAGCCGTATCTAGCAGCAGCTAGCTCCAGCTAGCTGCTGCAGCTAGCTGCTGCTAGCTGCAGCTAGCTGCTGCAACTAGCTGCTGCAACTAGCTGCTGCAGCTAGCTGCTGCAGCTAGCTGCTGCCCAGCTGCTGCAGCTAGCTGCTGCAGCTAGCTGCGGCTAGCTGCTGCAGCTAGCTGCTGCAGCTAGCTGAAGAGGAGTTATTTGGGAGCCCTTTCTGTGTGTGTCTGTGCTGAGGAGAAAGAAAGGAACAAAAAGAAAGAAAGTTGAATTTAATTGCAACTTGAATTGCCAATCTGAAAACTAAAATAATTTAAATGAAAAAAAGAATTCGAATTTTGCGCAGAAGCAAAACGAGCTGCGCAGACACCCCGCAGGTGTCACTGCAGGTCCGGCGGATTCGTTTTCGACTTTTTATTTCATTTAAACATTTTAATTATTTTAATTATTTTAATTATTTTAATTGTTTTAATTATTTTAATTCTTTTAATTCTTTTAATTCCTTTTATTATTTATTTTATTCTTTTTTATTTTTATTGTCTATGCAGTTAAATGCTGCTTTCCCCGCTCTCGCCGCTGCAGCAGCAGCTGCTGCTGCTGCATGCATCTCCACTTCCTGTTTGTTTGTTTACAATTCTTTTAATCATATTTATTTCATTTTTATTATTTTAACTATTTTAATTAATTCAATTACTTAATGTATTTAATTTATTTAATTTGTTTAATTTATTTAATTTGTTTTATTGTCTTTTTTGTTTTAACTCAGAAAGTTGATTTAATCGAAGGCGCGCATGCATTTGCACAAGTGGAAATTTGTTTATTTGCATTATTGCCACAAATGTGAATTTATTTTATTTTATTTTATTTTATTCTTTTTATTTTATTTTATTTTATTTTATTTTATTCCATTTTATTTTATTTTCATCACAAAAAAAGAATTATCCATTTGTTGTTTACCCCGCAAATCTGCACTTTTCGCCTGTTTGTACATACACCCGAAGGCCCTAGGGTTTAGGGTTTAGGGTTTAGGGTTTGGGGTTTGAGAAGACTTGGAGTTTAAATGGTTTTGTGGCGCCATTTAATTGTCTGTTTTAAAAGCAAATTAAAACTTTCTTGAAAAGAAAAAAATGAAAATTTGAAATTCAAATTTGCGCACGAGCGCGCGGTGTACGTACACCTGAAGCGCTTCGAAAGTAAAAATAAAACTGAAGTCAAACTTCAAACTAAACTCAAATAATTTCGAATTTAACTTCAAATAAAGTAAATTAAACTTCAAATAAAATAAATTAAACTTCAAATAAACTTCAAATTCGTTTTCTGCGAAACAAATGGAGCCCCGGAGGCGCCGGCTGCTGAGGTGTACGTACACCTCAGCGGAGCTGTACGCACACCTCAGCGCCGCAGCAGCAGCAGCAGCAGCAGCAGCAGCAGCAGCAGCTCCTTTCAAAAATACCAAAACTTAAAACAAATTGACAACTTGCAGACACAAACAAAGTGCTGCCACCAGCAGCAGCAGCAGCAGCAGCAGCTGCTGCAGGGCAGCTAGGCGCCCTCCGCAGCAGCAGCAGCAGCAGCAGCTGCTGCTGCTGCTGCTGCTGAAGCCCCAGACCTTCTTATCCGCAGCAAAGCTGCCCGCTGCAGCATCTGCAGCCCCAAGACATATCTGTCTATACACTGCGGGCCCTTGGCCTTCCCGGAGAGGGAGTCGGCGCTGCTGCCGGCCGCCCCGCCCGCTGCTGCTGCTGCTGCTGCTGCTGCTGCTGCTGCTGCTGCTGCTGCTGCAGGCAGCCTGCAGTGGCTGTAGGGCTGGCTGCAAAGGCCGCAAAAAGATCTCGTCGAGCGCAGCCGCCGCAGCCGGGCCCTGGCCTTTGCTGCTCTTGCCCTGCGCGAGCGCACCCGCACGACGCTGCTGCTGCTTGCTGCTGCTGCTGCTGCTGCTGCTGCTGCTGCTGCAGCAGCAGGCGGGGGCGGCGGCAGCTGCAACCTGCTGCTTCCCCGCACCTCAACGCTGCAGGGCTTAAAAGCTGCTGCGCTGAAAGCCCCCAAGTCCCCCCAGAGGCCTTCGCTGTTGCTGCTGCCCTTGCGCGGCTTTGCTGCTGCGCGCGCCACCGTGCTGCTGCTGCTGCTGCTGCTGCTGCTGCTGCTGCTGCTGCTGCTGCTGGCCTGCAGGCCCGGGGACCCGAAGCCGTGCTTGCACCACCAAAGGCCCACCGAAAGAATGGCCAGGGCCAAAAGGCTCAACACCACAATGACATATACTGCTGTTGCTTCTGGCCTGTGGCTTTGCTGCTGCTGCTGCTGCTGCTGCTGCTGCTGCTGCAGCGAAGCCTCGGGCCAGTCTGCTGCAGTGCGCAGGCGCCTGAAAGGCTCCACATGAATCATATTTCACTTTTTGACATTAAAAGAAATGAAGAAGCAAAAGCGGCTCGGCGGGGAGCTCACCGGCGCCTGTCTGTACACCTGAAGGCCTGCAGGCAGCAGGCGGGCTGCTGCTGCTGCGCTGCAGCAGCAGCAGCAGCAGCGGCGCAGGCGAAAGCAGCAGCAGCGCAGCAGCAGCAAACGGCGTGCTGCCTTCGGCGCAGCAGGGCTTGCTGCTGGCAGCAGCAAGAGCCAATTCGGCCATATGGGGGGCCGGGGGGCTTCTGGGCCCCTGGGGCGCCGCAGAGCATTGCTGCTGCTGCTGCTGCAGCAGCAGCAGCAGCAGCAGCAGCAAGCCGCCCGCGGGAAGCCGCTTCGCCGCTGCAGCTCTCGAGGCCCCGGAGCGCCGGCCCGCCCATTGAAGTCAAGCTGCTGCGCTGCTCATAGCTGAGAAGCAGCAGCAACAGCAGCAACAGCAGCAGCAGCAGCAGCAGCAGCAGCTTGTGGCTGTGGGGCGGGACGGGAACTCGCGGGAAACTTGGCTGCTGCGCCGCTCCGGGGACCCGAAATGGATTAAAGTTGAATTTAAAAAAGAAAAAACGCAGAAAAGAATTAAATGGCGAGCAGCAGCTCGAGGACGCCGCGGTGGACGGCGGAGCTGCGGCGGCGCGGTGTACGTACACCGCGCGCACCGGCGACGGAAACCGAGCGCGATCTTCCGGAAAAAGAGCGCCGGCGGCGAATAAAAGCTTTTTAAAAGCGGAAAACAAATAAAAAACAAATAAATAAAGGGTTTGGAGGCGAAAGGCGGCGCTGGAGGGGCCTGCGGCGCAGCCCCGAGCCGCGCGGGCGCAGAGCCGCGGTGCACACGGGCCTCGATCGTCTGCGGCGTTGCGGCCGCCGCAACGCTCTCCGCCTCCCCGTTTTTAATTTGTTTTCTTTTATTAAAAAGAAAAATCAAAAAAGGACAAAAATTGGATTTTATTTCCGCGTTTTCGCCCCCGCGAACGCGCGCCGCCGCGCGCCGCGAAGGAAGCACAGCCGCCCGCCCAGGCAGTGCGCCGACGCCGCGAGCACTTCCCGCGGATCGCAGCTTAAAAGCCGCGCAAATTCAAAAATCTTTTTTTATTTTCTTTTTTTTATTTAAAATAAATCCATTTATTCAAAAAAAATAAACTTTCCGCGCTTTTAGACCCCCAGCCCCCCATTGCACACCCCAGCAGCAGTTCAAAAGCCCGCCACTGCAGCCGCCAGCGCAAAGAGCCCCTTACTCTAAACCCTAAACCCTAAACCCTAAACCCTAAACCCTAAACCCTAAACCCTCAGCGCATTCTGTCGCTGCGCGGCTGCGCGGGATCGGGGCCCTCCAATGTACGTACACCCGCGCCTCACTGAAGTTGAATTCTGAGAAGTAATTTTTGAATTTAAAAATAAATCTAATTTTACTTTTTGTGGAAGAGATTGATTATATTTTCTAAAATAAAAAATTAAAATTACTTCTGCGGCTGTTTAGATTTGCTGCTGTTCATTGCTGCCTGCTGGCAGCAGACTGCGCAGCAAGAGCAGCAGAAGCAGCAGCAGCAGACTGCGCAGCAAGAGCAGCAGCAGCAGCAGCAGCAAAAGCAGCAGTGGCAGCAGCAGCAGAAGCTCGACTTGGATTGAGTTTCTGTGCAGCAGTTCGACCCAGCTTCCAGCTCCGGCTGTTGCTGCTGCTGCTGCTGCTGCTGCTGCTGTTGCTGTTGCTGCTGCTGCTGTTGCTGCTGCTGCTGCTACTGTTGCTGCTGCTGCCGCCGCTCTGGCTGCTGCTGCCGCCGCTCTGGCTGCTGCTCCCGCTGCCCCGCTGCTGCTGCTCCCGCTGCCGCTGCTGCTGCTGCTGCTGCTGCTGCTGCTGCTGCTGCTGCTGCTGCTGCTAGGTGTGGTACTTGAGCAGCACGGGAAAAAAAGAATTGAAAACTTCTTCCACTTCTGCTTCCGCGCGGCAGCCAGTTATGACGACTTTGCCGCTGACGAAAATCAGCAGCACGGCCTTCAGCGAAGGCGTGGGGCTGTAGCGGTACACCAGCCCTGCAGCACAAACCCTAAACCCTAAACCCTAAACCCTAAACCCTAAACCCTAAACCCTAGGTGCTGCGCCCAGGCGCGGCGAAGCAGGCGCCACAGCCAGGCCCGCAGCAGCGGGCGACCACCCGGCCGCCGCAGCCCCCAAACCCGAAACCCCAAACCCCAAACCCTAAACCCTAAACCCTAAACCCTAAACCCTGCCTGCGAAGAGCTCGGGCTCGTAGCTGCAGAACTCCTTGTGGTCGAAGGCCAAACCCTCAAGCCTCACTGGGAGGCCGCAGTCTGCTGTTGCAACAATATTTTCCACGGCGAAGTCCGCGAGCTTTATGCTGCTGCAGTTCTGTTTGCTGCTGCTGCTGCTGCTCTGTTTGCTGCTGCAGCTCTGCTTGCTGCTGCAGTTCTCTGCGCTGCTCCGGGGGGCCCCCTGCGCCGCTGCGGGGGCCCCCAGGGCCTTTTCGGGGGCGGGGGGCCCCTCTCGCACTGCCAGTTGCTGCTGCTCGGGGGCTGCAGCAGCAGCAGCAGCAGCAGCAGCAGCGGCTCCTGCTGCTGGCGCGGAGGCTGCTGCTGCTGCTGCTGCTGCAGTGCTGCCTTCGCTGCTCTCGGATAGCAGCGCCAGTGGCCCTGCTGCTGCTGCTGGCGGGTCCCCCGGCGCCTCCTGCGTCTCCGGCGGCGGCAGCTGCAGCAGCTGCAGCAGCTGCTGCGGCTCCGCAGCAGCAGCAGCAGCAGCAGCAACAGGCGGTTTGGGGCAAAAGATGGCCTCCAGCATTTTGACCAGCAGCCGCGCGGCCCGCAGCGCAGCGGCTTCGCTCTGGGCGCCGGTGAGCATAACTCGGCCTGCAGCGCGCGGAACCGGAAGAAGAATTCAAAAATGGAAATAAAAACAAAAACAAATAATAAATTGACAAATAAATTAACTAAATAAAATATAAAAACAAATAAATGGCGGCAGATCGGCGCAGCGCGCAGAGCTGCCTATACACCTGAAAACGGCGCGCGCCGCGCGCGGAGCTGCCTATACACCTGAAAACGGCGCGCGCCGCGGGGCTCTTTCGGGGGTTTTCGCGGATCATTTTTGAAATTAAAAAAGCAAAAAGGAAATAAAAGAGGAAATAAAAGAGGAAATAAAAGAAATAAATCGAAAAGGAGCCGAAACGCACCCGAACGGAAGATCATCGCCGTGCAGCGCGGCCGCCGCAGCCGCACTATGCATGCATTCACCTTCCGCGGATTGTACTCTGCAAAGCGGCAGCTAATTGCAATTCTGCGGAGGTCAAAAGAGCCTCTGGGGCCCTGCAGCACGAAGCGCCCGCTGGCAATGACGTTTTGCACCTGCACGGGCTGCTGCTGCTGCTGCTGCTGCTGCTGCGCCCCGCAAGCAGCAACTGCTGCTGCTGCTGCGCAGCAGCCCCCAACGCCCGCCGACAGCAGCTCCTGCCCGCCCCCAGCTGCTGCTGCGCCCCGGGGATCCTGGGGGCCCCGGGGGCCCCAGGGGGCCCCCCAGGGCGGTGGGGGAGAGCCCCGCGAGCTCTGCTAAGGCGGCGTTGGAGGCGGCGTCGGAGTCTGCTGCTGCTGCTGCTGCTGCTGCTGCTGCTTCTGCTGCTGCTGAGGCTCCCTCCGGCAGCAGCAGCGCCATCAAGCTGTCTTCAAGTGCTGCAGCATCTTCGCTCTGCTGCTGCTGCTGCTGCTGCTGCTGCGCTGCTTGCTGCAGCGGGGAAGCAGGGGCCCGCCTTTTGCCCCGGAAGATGGAGTTGTCTGCGTCTTCGGGGTCTCCCGGGGGCAGCATTTTGCAGCAGCAAATGGAAAAAAGAGGAGAAAGTGGGGCAAAAGCTGCTAGCAGCAGCTAAGGGAGCAGCAGAAAGAGATGCAGCAGCAAATAAGATCCAAAAAGCGGAAAAAAGGGGAAAAAAACAAAAAAAATAAACAAGTTTTGAGACTTTTGCTGCTGCAGCTCAAGGGGCCCCCCTTGCTGCTGCGGGGCCCCCAGATGCAGCAAACCCGAGCTGCAGCACGAGCCCCTGCATTTGCTGCTGCTGCTGCTGCTGCTGCTGCTGCTGCTGACAGCTGCTGCTGCTGCTGACAGCTGCTGCAGCGCAGCAGCAGCAAATTGAATTAAATGACCAGCACGGAGAGGGCCAGGCCGCGGAGCGGGTGGGCGCTGAGGTGTACGTACACCTCAGGCTTGCGAGATAGCTGGCAGCAACAAACGCTGCTGTCGGCGCAGCAGCAGCAGCAGCAGCAGCAGCAACAGCAGCAGCAGCAGCAGCAGAGAATAACCAGGAATAAATAACAATTTAAATTAAATTAAATAAAAAAGAAAAACAAAAAAGAACTCGGCTGGCGCGGCTGCAGGCCGCGGCGTGGCGGCGCCGGGGCGCCCTGGCACGCAGAGCAGCCGAACTGGCGCGGATTTTTCGTTTAAATTGAAATTAAATTAAATTAAAATATTTATTTTATTAAATTTCAACAATTAAAAACAAAAAAAGCGAAAAAAGGACCACAAAAGTGCCTTTCTATCCTCCGATCGCCGCATGCAGCCCCGGCGCAGTCCCGCTGCTGCTCGCCGCAGCACAGCCGCCGCAGCCAGCCCGCCGCTGTGTTTTTAACCCTCAGAAACCCTAAACCCTAAACCCTAAACCCTAAACCCTAAACGCTAAACCCTAAACCCTAGGGTTTTTCCCTGCACAGCTCCCCAACGCCAGCTGCAGCAGCAGGTGTGTGAAAGGCCGCGGCGCTGTTGTTTGCTTGCTGCGACGAAGCGCTGTTTCAGGGGCAGCAGCAGCAGCAACAGCAGCAGCAGCAGCAACAGCAGCAGCAAGAGCTGCGGCAACACCAGCAGCAGCAGCAACAGCAACAGCAGCAGCAAGAGCTGCGGCAACACCAGCAGCAGCAGCAGCAGCAGCAACAGCAGCGCAGCGGGAAGCGAAAAGCAACAGCAGCAGCAGCAGCAGCGCCATCACCGCAGATAGCAACAGCAGCAACTGCCGCAGCAACAGCTGCAGCAGCAGCAGCAACAGCAGCAGCAACGGCAGCAGCAACAGCAGCAGCAAAAGCAGCAGCAGCAGAAGCCAGTGTTGAAGTGCGTTGCTGCTGTGGTCCTTCTGGGAGCATTTAGGCTTTTTTGTGAATTATTTTATTTTAATTTATTATTTTAGTTTTAATTAAAAGTCTTTTCTTTTTTATTTATTTAAATTTTTATTTTCTTTTCGAAAAGCTGCTGCAGCCATGGGGCCGCTGGCCGCCACGAGTCGCCGCTGCGCCCTTTCTCTCAGCCGCAGCAGCAGCAGCAGCAGCAGCTGCAGCAGCAGCAGCATCAGCAGCAGCAGCTGCAGCAGCACCAGCAGCAGCGCCAGCACCAGCCGCAGCATCACCAGCCGCAGCACTACCAGCCGCATCAGCACCAGCCGCAGCAGCAGCAGCAGCATCAGCAGCAGCAGCAGCAGCATCAGCAGCAGCAGCAGCATCAGCAGCAGCAGCAGCAGCAGCAGCAGACTTTGCCTGTCTGCGGGTCTTAGCAGCAGGTCTTCTGCAGAAGTGTCTCTTCTTAGTCCAGGACGCGCGAGCAGTTGGGGTGTACGTACACCGCAGCTGCGCCGCGTGGCGAGCCTGCGTTCGCTGCTGCAGCTGCGCGGGGCCCCGCAGCAGCAGCAGCAGCAGCAGCAGCAGCAGCAGCAGCAGCAGCACCCGGCGGACGAAATCGAGGCCCAGAGGCCCCTCGCCCCAAACCCTTACGATGGCTCTTATAAGAGGCCCCTGGGGGCCCCCGACCCTTTCGACATTCCCCGCGAGAAGTTCCACCAGTTCATGTGGGGCCGCCCGCAGCGTTTCTCCAAAGAGTTCAAAGTAGGGTTTAGGGTTTAGGGTTTAGGGTTTAGGGTTTGGGGTTTGGGGTTGGGGGTTTGGGGTTGGGGGTTTGTTTGCGGCTGCGGTTGAGACGCCTGCGCTGTCGCGTCGGCCCCCTCGGGGTCCCGCTGGCACTCTGAGGGTTTAGGGTTTAGGGTTTAGGGTTTAGGGCTTAGGGTTTAGGGTTTAGGGTTTAGGGTTTAGGGTTTGAGTGCGGTGGGCGGTGTGTGGCTTGCGCGGCGTTTCGGGGAGCTGTGCTGTGGGTTTCCGCGGCGCCTTTGGCGGGGAGGGCTGCGGGCGGCTAGGGTTTAGGGTTTAGGGTTTAGGGTTTAGGGTTTAGGGTTTAGGGTTTAGGGTTTTGCAGGCCACGACGCTGGGCCTGGCCCTCGCGTGCTTCGGGCTGGGGCTGACTTGGCTGACGGCCTTTTTGATGCGCCCGGACGACTTCGAGTGGGTGGAGGCGGAGCGCCGCAGGCTGGCTGCGCTCAAGCGCCGCCTGCAGCAGCAGCAGCAGCAGCAGCAGCAGCAGCAGCAGCAGCAGCAGAATGTTCGGAGTTGAGAAGCAGTTTTTAATTGTGGAGAAAAGGAAAATTGAAAGTCCGAAATTAAATTCAAAAGTGCCAAAGGCGCTGATGGCCAGACAAGACACTGCTGCTGCTCACTCTGCAGACACCGCAGCAGCAGCAGCAGCAGCAGCACACTGCAGCAGCAGCAGCAGCAGCACACTGCAGCAGCAGCAGCAGCTGCAACTGCAGCATCTTCACTACCTGCAGCAACCTCACTAGCTGCAGCAGGCGCAGCAACTGCAAATAGTGCAGCAGCAGCACCACTCCGAAGCTGCTGCTTTGGCTGCTGCTGCTGCAGCACCGGCTTGCTGCTGCAGCCTCTGCGGCGACCCTGCAGCGGGTATATAGACACTGCAGCAAGCTGCTGCAGCAAGCCGCTGCAGCAAGCTGCTGCTGCAGCAGCAACTGGCTTTGGTTATTTTAGTTTAAGGAGTTTCCCTGGAGTGCTGTTTGCTGCCTATTGATTTGCTGCTGCTAAATAGTCCAACAGGATTTTGAGCTATGTCTGCTACGCCTTCAAGCTATCCGCAGCAGCAACAGCAGCAGCAGCAGCAGCTGCTGCTGCTGCTGCTGCTGCAACAGTTTGAGGTCTGCTGCCCAGTGCGTTAGGTTTGAGAATGTGCCGCTGCTGCTGTGGGCTGCTGCTGCTGCTAATTAATTTATTTTGGCTTTTGCTGCTGAGGCCCTCAGCTGCTAGCCCGGCTGGGCAGGCCATCATACATTTCGTTCAACTTCTCGCTGCGCTGCCGCTGCGATGCAGCAGCAGCAGCAGCAGCAGCAGCAGCAGCAACGATGCGAAGCACCAGGGCGGCTGCGGGCCGCTGGGGAGGCCCCTATACAGTTCGTTCAAATTTTCGCAGCGCTGCTGCTGCGCTGCAGCAGCAGCAGCAGCAGCAGCAGCGCAGTAAACATTAAAAAAAGGAACTTGAGGAGGTGCTGTCTGCTGCTAAGAGCTGCAGCATTTGGGCGGAGCTGCTGCTGCTGAGTTGCACAAGTGCTGCCTGGGAAGAAAAATGGCTGCAGCAGTTCAGATTTTCGCGCTGCAGCTCAGCAGCAGCAAGATTGCAAATCTAGACTCTGCAAATAGTATTTATAAAAAGAAATTAGACTCTTAAAATAGTATTTATAAAATGAAATTCGCCGAATTAATTCAGCTTTCCGCGTCGTTCAAGTTGGATCGCGCGGCAGCGCTTCAGGTGTACGTACACCTGAAGCGCGCGGGCAAGTCTGGGTCGCGGAAGCGGCTCCGCGCGCGCGGCTTCTTGCGTCTGCTGCTGCTGCGTCACTTTAAAAGCATTTCTTTTCAAATAAAGCTCCAAATTCCCCAAAAATCCTCCAAGTTTCTCCGAAATAATGATGGATTCCGCAGCAGCTGAGGCTGCGGGCGCGGCGCTGCCGGCGGCGACTGCGGGCAGCAAGCGGGCGTCGGCTGAGAAGCCGCCGCGGCGGAAAAAGGCTAAGGCCGAGCCTGCTGCTGCTGCTGCTGCTGCTGCTGCTGCTGCAGCAGCAGCAGCAGCAGGAGATGCAGCAGCTGCAACGCCCGCGCGAGAACTGGTGCTGGGGTACATGCGGCAGCAAAACAGACCCTACAACCTGCAGCTGGTGAGGCGCTGCAGACCCGAAGCAAACTGCTGCGCTGCTGCAGCTGCTGCGCTGCTGCTTTCAGATTTTCGACAATTTGCGGCGGGCAGTGAAGAAAGCTGAACTTGAAAAGCTGCTGCAGCAGCTGGTAGAAGAAGGTTTTCTTATTTCGAAAGATCTTGGAAAGACTCGCGTGAGATCCTTTTGCTGCTGCCTTCCTGCTGCTGCTGCTGCTGCTGCACTTGATGCTGCTCGTGCTGCACCTGCTGCAGGTCTTCATGTACGCCCAGAGCCACTTCGGCGCTGCAGCAGCTGGCAGCAGCAGCGAAATGGCAGCAGAACTTTCAGGTGATGCTGCTGCTCTTTTCCAGCAGCAGCAGCTGCTGCTTCAACTCTGTCTTTTGCTGCAGCACTGCGGGAAGAGGTCAAGGAGCTCGAGCGTAGGACTGCAGCAGCAAACGCGCAAAAACCCGTCCAATTCAACTTCTGCTGCTGCTGCTGCTGCTGCTGCTGCTGCTGCTGCTGCAGAACAACTCAGGAAGCAAACTGCGCTGCAGCAGCGCCTCCAAGATGCGCAGAGCCGCGGGGCGCAGCTGGAGAGTTTGAAGGCCAAAGTTGCTGCAGGTGCGCCTCATTCTTTTCTGGCTGCTGCTGCTGCTGCTGCTGCTGCAGCAGCAGCAGCAGCAGCAGCAGCAGCATCTGCCGTTTCACGCCTCTTCACGCGTCACTTGCTGTTCTTGCTGCTGCAGCTGAGGCCGAGCGCGCCGCGAGGCTGCAGCAGGCGCAGCAGCAGCGCGGGGCTCCTGCTGCAGTGACAGCAGCAGAAGCCACTGCTGCTGAGCTGCTGCATGCGCAGCTGCATGCAGCCTGGGCGACACAAAAGCGCCGCTGTTTGCTGCTGCTGCAGCTGCTGGCTGAGAGGGCCCAGACGGACCAGCAGCAGCTGCAGCAGCAGCTCGGCCTCGAGAGAGACGAGGACTTCATCCCTGCAGAGGCCTATTCAAATTACGCCTGACACAGGACGCCAGCAGCAGCAAGAGAACAGCCTCCCTGCCTGCGCTCAGAGAAATGCTAAAATGCTGCTGGGCGGCTGCTGTACAGACACCGGGCAGCACTTGCCGCAAGCTGCTTTTGCTGCGCTGCAGCAGCAGGCTGGGCAGCAGCTGCGGGTCTGCTGCTGCAGCTGCTGCAGCACAAAAGACCCGGAGCTGCTGACTCCCCCGCCCGCAGCTGCAGGAACTGCAGCATCGCGTTTGAATAAGAACTTGAACTTTGCGGCTGCAGCCCTGCAGTGTGCAGCAGGCGTGCTGCGCTGCAGCTGCGCGAAAGCAGCAGCAGCAGCAGCAGCAGCAGCAGCAGCAAAACACATTTTGTTTCTTTTGGCTAGTTAATTGTTTCGTAGTCCCTGAGGCCCGGAGAGGGCTGGCGAAAAGAATCTGCTGCTGCAGCAGCAGCTTCTGTGCTGCTGAGGTCGAGAGCGTCAGTCCACTCCCACTGGGGCCCCGCAGCAGCAGCAGCAGCAGCAGCAAACTCCCCCGCGGGGCCCCTGCTGCTGCGCGAGACTGCAGCAGCAGCTTTGCTGCAGGCCTTCACTGCTGCTTCCGAAAACGCATGCAGCTGCTGCGCTGCTGCTTCCACAGTTTGCGGCAGCCAAACACTCAGCAGCCGCCGCCCGGGGGTGGAGTAGAGCCCCCGCAGCGCGCGCCGCGGGGGCCTTGCTGCTGCTGCTGCTGCTGCTGCTGCTGCTGCTGCTGTTGCTGCTGCTGGGCCGCTGGGGGCGGGGCCCTCTGGGTACTTCACGGCCAGCTGGAAGCCGTCGGAGTCGCTTGCTGCTGCTGCTGCTGCTGCTGCTGCAGGGCTCGAGAGCCCCCTGAGCGCCTCGGCGCAGCTGTCGTACGAATTCACATTTGCTGCTGCTGCTGCTGCTGCTGCTGCTGCTTCTGCTGCTTTGTCTTCGGGAAATGGAACATATTGCATTTTTGTTTCTGTCCAGTCCCGAATTGTGTGAATTATCCAAGCAAAGATCAGCAGACACAGCCCGACCCGCAGCAGCAGCAGCAGCAGGAAGGGCAGCTTGCCCCACAGGCTCTCCCCCCCCTCTGCTGCTGCTGCTGCTGCTGCTGCTGCTGCGGGGGCGCTGTGCGTGTGGGGCCCCCTGCTGCGCAAGTCCTGCTGAATGGCTGAGGCCCCAACGGCCTCAAAGGGCCCCCAAGCCTTTTTGTGGGGCCCCCCGTCTGGCTGCGTCTTGGGTTGGGGTTTGGGTGCAGGCAGCGGGGGCCCCCCCGCTGCTGCTGCTGCTGCTGCTGCTGCTGCTGCTGGCGCTGCTGCTGCTGCTGCTGCTGGGGCGCCGCCGTAGTCGACGGCTGTGGGGCAAGCCGCAGGAGAAGACAAGGCCATGCGGAAGGTGCAGGGGTCGGGGTGTTCGCAGAGCTCGAAGTTGCTGCTGCTGCTGCTGCTGCTGCTGCTGCTGCTGCTGCTGCTGGCAGCAGCAGCAGCAGCGGGGCACTTGAGCAGCACGTGGATGAGCAGCGCAGCTTCTGGACAAAACACGTGGGCGTGCCGGAAGCTCGCCTGCAGCCCCTTAGAGGGATCTGTGGGGTCCAGTGGATCCCAGGGAGTGGGATCGTCAGTGACTTCGGGATCGCCCCACAACCCCCCCACTCCGTTGCTCTCCGGGTGCTGCTGCAGCTGCTGCAGCTGCTGCTGCTGCTGCTGCTGCTGCTGCAGCTCCCCGCGCTGTACGTACACCGCAGTCGAGTTCGCAGCAAGCACGTTCTGCAGACACTCCGTCGTGTCTGCTTCCTCCTGGCCCTCCCCGGGGCCCCCCTGGGGGCCCCCCTGGGGGCCCCCCCCCGGGGGGCCCCCCGGCGGGCCCCCCTGGGGGGCCCCCCCTGGGGGGCCCCCCGGGGGGCCCCCCGGGGGCCCCTTTAGGAAGTCTGCGAGGAGGCGATTGATCTCCTCGTGGGGGTCGTGGGGCCTTTTGAGTTTGGCAGCAAATTTGTAAAGACGGCCGCGGGCGCCGTGGCAAGTGTGGGGCAGCAGCTTGCAGGGGTTGAAGGCGAAGAAGACATGTTTGTCTTTGTGTCTGTGGAGCTTGTGGCTTCTCCTGCTGCTGCTGCTGCTGCTGCTGCTGCTGCTGCTGCTGCTGCTGCTGCCGACCAGCAGGGATAAGACGGAGCGGAAGAAGGGCGGGTACTCCTCCAGTTCAAACAAAGGCTCTGCTGCTTTGCAAACCCAACCCATCGGGGGGGCCCCCTCCACCAGGGGCCCCAAGTCGTAGGAGGCCCTGGCCTGCAGCAGGGGAAAGTCTACGCTAATGGACTTGTAGGCTGCGCAGGTGGCGCCCCAGGGGTGCGCGCTGCTGCTGCTGCTGCTGCTGCTGCTGCTGCTGCTGCTGCTGTGTGTTCCTGCTGCTCGCGAGTTGAAGCTGTCCTCGCCTGGCCGCTCGCTGCCCCCGCAGACGCCCAGCAGCAGCAGCGCACAGCCCAGCAGCCCAGGGAAGCCCGCCGGCAGCGCCGAGCAGCGGCCCCGGCGGCCGCAGCGGGACATTCTGCGGGTTTATTTGCGCTGCAAAACACTTAAATGCTTTTAAAGAAAGTGTTGTTTGCGAAACTGAGAGAAATTCCGAAAAACTCTCCACTTCGTCCGGCGGAAAGAGAGGCTCGACAGGCGCAGGCGGTCGCCGCAGCTGGCCGGCGCTGCAGCCGCGCTTCCGACACTGCAGCAAAACTCCAGCAGCGGCACTTCAAATTAAATTCAAATATAAGAAGTCTTCAAAGTTCCCTTTTGCACAGAAAAAGACTGAGACAGTTTCGCCTGCGGAGAGTCAGGCCGAGTCTGTTGTGCACGACGCAAGAAGGACCAGTGGACGCCGCCCGCGGAAAGGCGTCTTCAGCCCTACACATTAATCGACCACTTTTAAAATAAATTAAAAGACATAAACTTGAAAGATTGTTGGCTGTGAGAGGCCCCAAATCGTCTGCAGAGCTGCAGCAGCAGCATCGGTGGCGGTCTTCAAGCCAGCAGTGCCAGGTAGCGCATTCGAGCGCTGAGGATCAACTCTTCTTCTCTCGAAAACTCCCGCATGCGACTCCGATAGTTCTTCTTGTTGATCCCAAAAAGAAATACAATTAAATGCAAAAAGCGTGAAGTCCTCAGAGCTCCTCCTCCAGTTTTCCCAGTGCGTCGGCGAGTTCCAGCAGTCAGCCGAGGACGCGAAAGTCTTGACAGTCAGCAAAGACGAAAAAGCCATGCGAATTCTTCTCCTCTGCATTCTGCTCTTTCATTTAATTAGCTTCTTCTTGTCTAAAAACAATAACCTTCGAAGACCCCTGCTGGCTTGCGAGGCTCAAGTCCGTAGTTTCATTCATATTCGCGTGTCTTGGCCACACGACCGTACACAGAGCTTCGTTCCAAGGAAGCTGGAGGCCGTTCTTTAGTGGGAATAAGGGTAGTGAATGCATTTAAAAAGGTGTATCTTGGCTTTTTGTTGAAAGGAAGTGTCACGGAGTCCTCCCGGGGCACCCACTGTGAGTGACAGTTCAGGAACTGTGCCCTTGGCTGACCAGAAAAGTACTTCTTCCCTTTAAAGTAATGTCTCAAATGTGGTCAAGAAGAGCTACATACTGTGGACGGAACCCTTCAGGGCATTCTAGCTCGAATCTTCGGGAACTAGTAAGGCCCCCAGACCTGTTTCAAAGCAGCGCATGCTTCGCTAGATAGAGAGTATTTGATTGCTTTTGCATTTCCAGTGCTACTTGCTATGATAGAACGAGAACATTTGAACTTTGTTCCGTTACTCTTACCGCTATTAAGAGGCGAAAGCAACCGGTGAACAGAGTAGTGCCAGCTGCCCCTATTGACTGAGCACGCCACCCAGTGAACGGCGAGAAAAACAAATTAGTGGCATTATTGGCTTCCTAATGTCGGAAACTAAACCAAGTCAGGCCTATCTTCATGAGATTCTCCATAATGGAAAGCAGCAGCAGTGAGCAGCTGCACAGAAGTTGACTGGATCTGTTCCCCTGCAGCAACAGATGGCCCCATTGCAGCCCAGAATCCCTGTAGTAAGCCCTTAGTTTCTGTTTAAAGGCCGAAATACACTTAATAAAAGATTCAGAAACTTCTTATTGTAGCCAACGGCAGTCAACGATGGTGATTTCGGAAGTTCCTCTGGTGGCGGCGGCTAAATGGCACTCACTGTCTTCAGTCTGTCGATAATTTCCCGCGAAACACTCCCTTCCCATTCTCTCTTTATTCACGCAAAACCCATAACAGATAAACATCTGTTTTCTTTGCAAGATGTTGCTGCTTTCAGCTGCATTCAGAAATGCGACAAGTCCGGAATTCTTCACTCAGACAACTCCCGCGATTGCAAGAAAGACACAAACATACCTTCTACTTCGCGTTTCTCATAGAAACATCCTGGGGATCATCACAAATTCTGATTCATGATCGCCGGAGAAATAGGAAACACTTTACCAGCTTTCTTTTGCTCCTTCTGCTCAACCTTTGCAAGTACATAGGATAGATTTTGCACACATATATTCATGAGAGTATTTAAAATTGAGGGAACCACAGTAGAGGCATTGCAGGCTTCTCCTCAGATCGCAAGCGGATCTAAAAAGCGCAGGAACTGTGGAACTATCAAAAGGCATAAAACTAGGGGGATCACGATTTATTCGGACCTCACTCAAGCACCCCCCAAAACTCCTCAGAACTTAAGAACTGATCCACATCTACTGCTTCCTGGCACTCTGGCGTTTCTCACATCCAGCTTTCCGTTTGCTGAAGCTTTTGCGTGGGCTCCACGATAGTACCTCACCATTATTGCGGAAGTTCTTTCCTTTTGAAACGCATATAAGTTGCATCTTTGACAAAAGGCGACTAACATCAAAACCTCCCATACTTGCCTTCTGCTTCATGCCGACACCAAACACAGCATCACTTGGCAGTCCGACGTCTATGGAATCTGTCTTCGCGAGTAGGGAAAACTTGCTGACACCCTATCTTGAACAGCTAGCAGGAAGTGATTAGTGGGATCTGCTTCAAGTTCGCCTGTTCTGTCAGGTGCTTATCTCTGCATAATTGCAGCTTTGGAGTTGCACTTGCTAAGCGGCTACTCGAAGTGTGTTGTTCGCCGCATAGCTCCCTATGCATAAAACTGCAGGATGTAGGCCAAAACATCCTACTGTAAAGCTAGCCCTGCTAGCTTGCACAGTCTGCATCTCTCAGGCAACCAGAGCTGCAGAATACATGAAGTTCAAATTACCCTCCACACTCTTCACTTCAGCATTGCTTCAACTGCAGCGCACTAAAAGACGAAACTCTATTTCTTATCGTCAAACGCACCAGCAACAGTACCCACTTCAGCCATCTGCTCAGTGAGAATGTGTGTTTTACGTTACCTGTAAAGGGCTCACACCCTGCACAGCCGCCGTCGTTGTAGCAGCAGCTAACGCTTTGCACTGAAGTGAACCACAAGTGAACTCCTGCCGCACCTCACTGTGAGAACTTCAGCCATGCATGCATGCTTTCCATCTCTTCTATATCATGGCAGCAGCCTTTTAGAGACACCCCATTCAACTGCTATCTCCGCAGCATGACTACCACTCGCTAATTCATCAAATCCCACATGAGCAGTTCCAGTGACGACCCAGCACTCATCCTTAATGCTGATTGCAGAAGGGACAACGCGAAATCTATTGATCTTCCTTCACTTTTCGTCACCGAATCCTGTTGCAGCTAAAGATGTTCAAGTGCTACCAGGGCCCGAGCCTTTTGAAGTTCCCTGCTGAAGGCACCCACACCGTTCCTTTTGCCCGACTTCCTGTGCTGTTCGTGCAGCATGGATTTCTAGACAACTCTTCTCATCAATTGTGCTTTCAGTGCATCCAGAGATTTGATTCTCAGCTCATCCATTCCTTACATGGTATATTCCCAGCTAATCCCCAGTCCCCAGGTACCTACCTGACCTCCTTGTCTACCAAAACAGCACCAAGTAGCATCGGGCAACAGTGCGCCGCCTTTTGTACACAACTTAACCATTCGGCGAGGTAACACATCTCTTTCTGAACCATTTGCCTACACTCTCTAGATCCCTACTATGCAGCCTCATACCACTTTTCCCAACAACTCGTTGCTGCATCCTTTTGAGAGACGTCAGCCATCAGCACGCCTTCTCCCCCACCGTCACGCGGAGCTGCCCAGCTGAGTGAATCCTCATCCTGTCGAGGGATTCATCCAAAATTCCGTCCCCATCAACCGGAATAACCTGATCTAGATAGCTTCTTTTCGGTTATCTCGCCAGAGGTAGCCAACCAACGTCTGCACTGCATCTCGAATCGTCCCTGCACTGCCCTCCTCAGGGCAACGGCATAAATTCTATCCCATAGCAACTGATCGTCCTGCTGTTCATCTTCCACAGCTGTCTAACGTTGCTCGAGTTGCTAAGCCCACTGCAGTGGCGTGCTACCTTGCAGTCGGCCAGATCAGGCATCTTTTTTATACGCCTTCCCCACCTGAAATGTATTTCCATCCTATTTATTACTCGAATACACGGCGAGGAAACCCCAGCATCATCCATTGCTATATTCTTCTTCTCAAAACACCTGAACTGCGCTCGACTTCTGCGCTCGACTTCTTTTCCGAATACCCTCAGAACGCCGCTTGATATATGTGGTTTCCTAACGTCTGATTGCTCTCGTGGTATTGCTGTCAAAAGTTCCACTGAGCAAGGATAATCTTCTAAATGCTCACTACACTTATGCCTGGCCTGTCTGAATACACAGCCCTACCCTTACCTCAACATAACCGGCAAAATCTGGCTCGAAACAGCCAATGCGTTATCGATGTTAAAAGGAATGTTCCATTTTTGCCCCCGTTTCAACGATCCGCAAACGCACCCATTTCCAGTGAGCTGTTTGCTGCAATCCTAAGACGGCATCGGGATTCAAAACGGTCTCCGTGCTCCAGTTCAGAATCAGAGCTCTAAATAGCTCTCCTTACTATTTGCAGCCGATTCAAGCCGGCTCATTTTAACAAGCAATGCGCTTCAATATCGCGCCGTGCAACCCATCCGCCTTAGCTACCGAATGCGTTGAAGCACGTCGTACGCGAAGTCAGAAGCAGGTTAAAACCACTCGCGATAATGCAAAACATGCAACTGGCGACTTACAAACAGAATAGTAAGTACCTGGGCAGCTTCCTCTCAGGTAGATCCGAGACTACCGATCTCACTACGAACGCGTATCCACAAACGGACAAACAAAACAATAAAGCACCTTGGCAGCTTCCTTTCAGGTCGATCACAGACTATCTCACTACGCACGCGTGCGTATCCACAAACGAATCGAAATGTACGACGACACTGTGAGAATGCAATCAAATGCAATGTAAAGAATGGGCTTCACCCGAACCGGCATCAGAAACGAGGCAACACGGCAGTAACCCCTCAGACGGAAGAAGCACCAATTTAGGAAAACACAACCCCCTACCGCGCCGCTGCACCTGCTACTTTACAGTTGTATGCACAACACATACCTTCAGTAATTCCCGCCGGAAAGAACAATGCTGCGAACTCCATTCACAACAGAAAATATCAAACAATAATATGCGGCAGCCTTACCAGAAGAGTGACGTCAGGCACCTAAAACCTGCTGCCGCTTCCCCACACTCCATATATAGGCAGCTCCGCCTCTCCAAAAAGAGAGGCTTTTCAAGGGCTTGGTGGAAAATGTGTTTCGCATGCCGCTGGAGCTCTCCCTGCGGCTAGCTTTGAAGCTACCTCAAGCTATTACGAATGTTCCTCATCCAACGTTGAAAACTCCTCCACGAGCGGACAGCGGACATCGCTCTCCAACTTGTTCTAAGAGTGGTTTGGAACGACTCTTCTTGGCCGTTACATTCACATAACGCGTGCCCACGTTACTTGCACTGCTGCCTTGGCGTTCTACAGATCCGATGAAGCGAGCATCTGCCAACAATGCTGATGGATGAAACTCTACCATGCACAGAATCTGCGAAGGCAGTGCCTTCTCAGACGTTGCACCACTTGTCATGTCCTGTCTCGAAAGAGTGTCTACCCCACAGTGACCTTCGCATAAAGTGCAAGTAGACAATTCCAAATCATCGGTGCAAAGAGCTAAAAAGCACCTCCCACCCACACCGTTGTTGAAGTACTTCTCACTCTAAACGTAGGGCACCATTCTTTGACTGCGCAGGATTCACAGTCCTTCGGGCGTCGATAAGCAAGGCGTCAGAGCCAGGTTCAGCTTCTGCGTTTCCTCCGCGTCCCCCGCCGCCTTATGAAGCCTTGCCTTGATGGAATACACTGAATCAACCAGCATACTCCTATGCCGCTGCTCCAAGAGACCGAGATCTCGTTGCGCTTGAGCGACGTTGACGATAACCTACTGCTGCAAAAATATCTGTTGCTGAGAACAGTCATCATGCACTGTTCCACCACTCCTGCTTAGTGCCGTTCCTACGGTGTCAGTGAGCTTCTCAACTTCTCCTAAGCCCACTGAAGCCGCAAATGACTTCTACAACGACGCTTGGTAGTTGCAGCTGTGCGAACACCAAATCTACCGGCTGCAGCCCCACAACCATGTCGGTACCCTAGCCTTCACTTCTGGAGACGCAGACTACCATCTTTCTATTCTCTGCAGAGTAACGCAACTGCTGGAATCGTGAACAGTGGTGCAGATCATTCCATATTCACTGCTACGTACTAGTTAGCTCACGTCAGACTCTGCATTCCGTCAATTCGTTGCTGTCAAGCTGCCCTGTAAAATCCGCACAACCGACCAAAAGTGGAGTCTCGACGCTTATTAATGCTAAAGTGGCTGCGTCTGTTCTTTATCGTGCCACTGCGTTACTGGATTTATTTTAACTTCACCCAAGCAACGCACTGTCCTCAACCCCTTGGCCCCTGACAACCGGACTCCTGACAGCGGGGTCCAGCTCAAAATGCCGCCTAAGCGGCAACTGCTGGAGATTCCAGGCTGCGTCATCTCTACTTCCCAGCCATTTGCGCCAAATCAGCACAGCTGAACACAACGTAGACCTGGAGGAGCTCATCTTCTCTCTAAAGCACGCTTCAAAATGCAACAAAAGCACCCATGCACTGAAACAAAAAACATGGCCAGTAACACTTTGCTGGCAAATCCCTCCAGTCGCTCGCCGACAAACGAATCGGCGTAGTTCGCGCAGTTGAGCAGCAGGATAATGCTTCCCTTAACAAACGGAACCTCACAACGCTGTCAAAGCAAACAGCTCCGCCCGCTCATGAAAAACAGGCTGCTCCCTTCTTTCTGCGGGAGCTTTAAGTGCGGTGACAGCCGCCCCACTAGACGACTCTGGACCGCTGAAAACCAAACCTTGTTTTCGTCATACTTCTGGCCTCTCCTGCTGTGCTCGTGAACAGTCAACAGACCTGTTCGCCAGCATAGCGACTCCACTGTGGAGCTGTCGTCCCAGTGCAGTCTCCTGAGCTAGCACTTTTAAAAAACGCCACAACTACACCGACCAGGACACAAACAGGGATCACATCACATCGAACGAAAAAATCATGGACACTGGCTAACATGTGTCACATAAGCGCCTCCGTTGAACGCAGGCCCTCAGGCGCAGATGCCTGCACGAAAAAACAAAAATATGCCGCTGGAGAACTTTACCTCACGACAAATCGAAGATCTGGATCACGTCCGAGTCCTTGTCGGGCCCGTTACGTAATCACTTCCACATACCTTGACTGCACCCAACGAACACACCATCCCATTGCCCACAAACAACGCTTGCGGTCACTTGCACTGAAGCAGCGCACAAATCGCTGCTCTACGCAGTGTCTTAAATATGTTTTGGTGCTGAGCACCCCCAACCAACACGCAGACTACTTCAGTATACATCAGAGGTGAAAACGCCGGCATCCCTCTATATACTTGTGCCCACGTGAGGCCCGTCGCGGGGTCAGACTGTACCAAAACATCTACGGAGTAAAATAACTCCACAGGAACAACTTCTGACGCCAGTTCCTGCACCCCCGCCAAAATGTCGATGCGCCTCCTTTACCAGTGAGCGATGATTAGGATCAAATTCACATCCGGTCCGTATGACCTTAATTCGACCCCTTCTGTCGTCAACCTCACACGTGCTGCATCCTGCAGCGTAACTCTTGCTCTGGGCTCAAGCGGAACATCTCTATGCTGCGAGCGCCACTCTGTTTATTGATGGGAGTACAGCTCCACTTCGGGAACGAACAGCGAGCCATCACCGAGCACTCTCCGTACCAAAGACATAGTGCATTATCCAGACAGTCCTACCCTTGTAGAACACAAGAGCGACGACTCCTCTCTAGAAACCGTTCTTGCATACACGTATGGGCTGGCGGCACCCCTCCGATACGCACAACTGGAATTGGCAAATATAGATATCCAAAACTGGCAGGAACTCCTCTTTGGGACTGCCTTGTCACGTTAGGACGAACGATTCCTTCTAGCTCTTGAAACCTGGGCTATCACCCACAAGCTCCGCCGCACTTTCGGTTAACCGCCCGTAGGGTAGCTGATACGGCATGTGACCAACGGAGGTACTACATCAAACCCTCCAGTCACCGACTTCCTGGTCTGGTAGTAAACAATCGCCACAACTTTCGGTCCTCTGCGCAATACTGTGGACACGAGGAGCCACTGTGGAGAGACAACCTGGGCCTCCATGCGCTATGCCTGCAATCGCTACGCACAACACAGCAGCACAATGAGACTACAACGCTCTTAGGGACGTACTTGACACGGATTAACACTGCCTGTGTCGCTTTGTTCCACTCACGGCTTGCGGCGTTAGCTTCATCTGCTTGCGTTTGCTTTGCTGATGGGTCAGAAGTGGGAGCTGGTCGTCACCCATATAGTCCATGGCAAGAGACTTCCGCTGCCTGAGGCGCGTTATGTGGGTGTCACCTAAGGCCTTCAATACGCCCGGAGCTACGTGGGAAACGAAATCTAGGAACTCCCCCGCCAGTTCGCGTTCCTCCCCACACATCCCTAGGCTGCTGCTCTGCGCCTCAGCCACCGTTTTCAGGCCGATAGTTTGAGCACATGCAGCATAGCACTGTGCTAGTGTCTTCCAAGCCCCTTCTGCTGAATCCCGCGCACTCGCCTGGGACTTCGAAGGTCTCCTCGCCTTCTTCCTTCTGCCTCCGCAGGGTCCCGCGTAACGGTGGCCTCGGCTTTTGCAGATCGGCTCTCCCGTACCATAGCGCTGCCGCTGCCTAGCCACTCGAAAGGAACTGCCTTCATGTGGCATTTCCTGCGGCTTTGACTTCCGGCTGTCTAAAAAGGCAAATGGATTGGACGACGGTTCGTCCAGTGAACTTTTCTCACTGGTCGGCTCGTCCCGCCATTCGCCTGACTGGAACCCCTCAAAGCTGTCACAGGGCGCCGAAAGCAGAGAAGCGAGTCTGCTCCGTCTGTCATTAATCGCCCATGTGTCGTTCCCATATTCATCTTTAAAGTCGCAAGTGCTTGGTTCTTGCAATCGCAGTGGCTTCCGCACGTCGCCCGAGCTGTTCTCTGTAGTCTCAGGCGCCTTCCCTGCGCGCACTCCAATGGAAAGCTCGTCGCTAAAAAAGTCTGACAAGACAACTTCTGGCGATAAACTGCCTTCCTTCATTGCATAACCGCTCTCCTGCTCTCCGACAAGCGCGTTATCTTCTGTTCGCAAAGACGGATCCTTCGCTCCGCCCGAGAACGCCAAGGGGTCTCTTCCAAACTCTGTAGTCTCAAGAGGCGTGCCGCCTGTACAGTTCGACGAAACACTCGTTTCCTTAGGTCCGCTCACATCCTTGGACTTCAAAGTCCCGACCTCCTTTACTTCGAGATCACTGCTTTCCTTGAGTTTGTAGGTAGACATGTCTCTGTGCGCTCCATTCGGCGGGCACTTCTCCGGTGGATTTACCAACTGATTCGGCGCGTGCACAGCTGTCTTGTGATCCCAGAGTACCTCTGTTGGTGCTGCAAATACCTCAGCACCCTTCTGTAGGGATGCCTGGTCTGAGTATTCACATGCCTCCATGCCGTTCGAGGCAGCTTGAGGTGGCTCGGAGGAAAGCGGCGACTGCATTCCTCGCCGCCGCTCCATGTTAGTCTTCTTTGACTCAGACCAGTCTCCAGACCAATCATTAACAGCAGCAACGTAACGTCCATAGCCACCAAAAGCTGCGTGTTCCTGTTGCTTAAACGCAGTGGAAGGCTGACTCGCAATAGTAACCGTCACGCGCGACAAAACATACCGCGACCTCCACCAGCCGTTGCAGGCACGGCCTAGCCGAGCTTGACACTGCTTACAGCCCGAGCCACCGACTGTCATGGTTGGTAGTTCCTTGCACAGATCTGGCGGGCTACTCAGCGTACTGACACGACTTAGTTCCGAAGCAACTGCACGCACTTCTCCGCTATTGGAGCAATAGTAAAGCGTGAGAGCTTCCCAGTTTTCCCGCACAACGAACACAACGCCCCTTGACTGTTCGTTCCCTTTCAACGCGGCACTGTTCGTCTCGTCGAGCGGTCTCTTCTTCACTAGTCTCTCACCTCGCACAGTACCACCCAATTCCCGTCGGCAATCTTCAATAATGCGATGCACTTGCTTCCATTTCCCCTCAATATCTCCATGGGCTGACGGAATAGTGAAAAAATGGCCTTCCTCGGCACCCCTGCCACATGACTCTTTCGGGAGGGATAAGCAAGTCTTCGACTTCTCAGTAGAGCAACTGGTACTGGTTGCTGCATGAGCGGTGCAAACGAACCCGCCGCCAGCTCCAGTTCCACTCTTGCTTAGAAGCTCACCGCTCGGGCTACTCCTTCCACAGTTGTTCTCACCACCGTCGATGTGGCACATCTCCGAGGAGCTTATTGTAGCTACGGTGTCATGATACAAGCTTTCAATAGAACTCTTCATCTGCAAGGCTACGGACTCCTGCCGAGCTAGTGGGAGTGACGGCCGCACCAATGTCTCCCTCACTGGCAGCATGCTCCCCGTTAACGCGTCACTGGCATCGTGGCTCCCCTTTGCTGTTGCTTGGTCCTGCATCCGCACCAATTTGCCGTTACTCCGACAGCACGCCGTTGCACAGTGCAAGTACTTCGCGTCTGCAGTGGGTTGATCCACCCGCCGCTGCACTCCGCCGATCCTCGTTTGAGGCCTTTGGTGTGAAGCCGATGAAGCATCGGCTGTTGCATGCTTTGCAGCAACGCCAAACTTCATGCTCTCCACCACAGGTCTCCAAGTCTCCACCGTCAGTCCCTGCGCCTTGCGTCCATCAGTTCCGTGAGCCGGTTCATCCTCGCTGCACTGAAAGATCCCCATCCCTTTCTTTCCAGTGACCTCCTTCCCCTGCACCGACATCGCCTTCACACAAAATCGAATACAATTAGCAGCCACTTCATGTTAGGTCCGGCATCAAAAGAGCGTGGAGATGGACAAGCAAATTTCTATATCCTATAGTTCCTACTTACCCGCAGATGAGACCTCTCGCCCACTGAAACAGCCACTGCATTTGTTCCGTTTGTTGCACAGCTTGTGGGGCCCACTCTGTAGCTTCCGCATGTCCCCTGTGTTTCACACCCAAATCCACTGATGGCATCCGCGCCACCCACAGCCCCACCACCATACACCGCATCCCTGCTTGTACGCATTTGTTGCAGAATGGTCTCAAGAAGTACTGTCTTCGGATCGCCTCCTGCCGCATCAGCCGCCTCTTCCACGAAGTGCCCCGCATCCTGGAGAACGCCCTCTCCATACAGCTGTCCGGGAGTTTGCGACTCAATTAAACTTGGCTCACCGAAAACGGGTAGCCCCAGATGGGTCCCACCGGAAAATAAAAAGCCAGAATCGCAGAAATTCCCATCATCTGTACTCCCGGGACATTCTTGGGAGGCATTCGCCGTCTTCAAAGTGGACATGTCCCGCCTAGCAGCTGCACGCTTCCAGCCCAGCTGCTGCAGTCTGCTTTTTCCCTTGGTCCCACTGACCATCTTCATCGCTACCGCCCTATGGCCGTTACAACGCCTCTGCGGGGGTGAAACGACCATCCTGGCTTACGCAGAGTTACGGTGAAGAGCACCACCCCGGAAAGGACAGCTGTCCAATGAATGAATACAAAAAAAACCTCTTTTTGAGTGAATTCGTTACTACCCACCAACTGCAAGTCGCCGCGACTCTTCGCCTACCGTCGATGAGAGATGTGATTGCCTGGCCCCCAGCTCTACGACGCTGCACAGCAACCGACGACCAGAATAGCCCTAGACTCAAGCTAACTGCCAGGCCCTTCTGATCAAAGCCATGCTCTGCAACTAGACTAGAACCCAATCAGCACACCCCCCGAGATCGGCGAAGAGACCACGGATGGCCGCCTCGACCAAACCGCAAAACGGGCGAATTTTCCGCCACTTCACCCGTCCATTAGAAAAGCCAATGCAACAATAAAATTATAGATTAACACACAGCTATAACGCTGTTTACCACCCTACAGAAAGATGATACGCCTTCAAAAGCCTGCACGCATGGGCGCACGGTGACGCCGAGGGAGGGGAGGAGGACGTGACATGCGATGCTGCGAAGTACTCCACAACGTCCCTGTCTTCAGGAAGAAAAAAAGGCTGCATACACACAAACTTCAATATGTCCGTACTGAGCCAAGAAGTCCCGCAAAGGATTCGCACAAAATCGCTACACACCGATGCGCCCCCGGAAAAGCCGGAGCTGGGACAGTTCTGTTGAGGTGACGAGGCCAGGTCGGGTCCGGCACTTTGTTGAATTATTGACTCGTGTGTACAGTTGTGTCGTATAGTCATCGTCGCTATACGAACACCTATGTGCGAAATGTCCTGGAAAGCAGGGCACAGCCTGCCACAGGTCTAGGGACCGCCGAGATGACGCCTAACTGCAATTCCACTGCAGCAACCACACGCTAACCACTCTTTGGGACGAGGCACACACCATTGTGTGCCACATAAAAACACAAAAAAACGACTGATGGGCCAGAGAAGTAAGCAGAAGCTGCATAAGCGGTCGAGTGCAGCTACTGTGTCTTGGAGAGGCTACCCAACAGCGATGGTGTGCAAGTGGGGGAAGGTCATTGACCTAGTGGACTCAGCCATCTTCCACCGTAGGGTGCTCCACCAAAAATTCCTTACATTCGGAAAATTTAAAGTTATGCTAAAATTAACAAAACTTCTTCTCCAAAGGCTCTAGCTACACTTCAGCGTGAGAAACGCGATCTGGGGACGCATCGATGCGGCGTGAATCTTCCATGAGACGGCACCTGCTCTATAGAGAGATGGAAAGGGAATTTCTTTGATTTTTTAATGCACGAAGGAATCCAAAATAGCAGTTTTTAGTAACCACGAAGAGTCAGCCCTGTAATGCAAGGGGGTCACTGGACTTCTCGCCCATCCTCGTGACGTACGGATGCACCATTGTATTTAACACAGTTGACACAATACTTGAGTCCCTACTTAGCCCTATCCCTCTCCCGCGTGGAAGTTCCTGCAAGGGGTCTGACTGCTTCCTTTGCAGAGCCATAACAGAGGCGGGAGGACCTCGCCGTCCGTGGAGCCAAATGGGCTTGCACGTCGATCCTACCAGTCTGGTCGTGCCGCTGTAGAAGCAGAATGAACTTGCAGTTTTTTTAACCTCAGTTCACTTTGTAGATCTAGCCACTCACTGAATGTGACCTTCGGGGGGAAGCACCACACTGACGCCTGCGGCGTTGTGGACCCGCTGTGCTGTCAGCCCACTGGTTAGTCTCTGGAGGACTCGAACATATCTACGCGAAAAAAGAAACAACGGCCAGCAGCCAAAACCAGAGCGCATACTGGCACTGTGCAACGTGTGAGCTACTACCCTGTACTAGATGGTAAATAAGCGGCAGCTGCCGGCAGTGAACCCTGACACGCACGGTGCCACGTTTGCCGTGACGTATTGTCAAGTTAACCTTACGCTGCTAGCCGTCTGCCGCCAATCGCGCCTACTACAGTAAGTCTGGCCCGCCAACCTCAACAGAGGCCACCTCACAAGTCAGCCAAACCCGCATCCCTCTCGCAAGAGGCTGTGCAGGATGTTCAAAGATTCAAGAACTATAAGAGCTACAAATCTACGGGACTGCACGAACTGGTCAGCAGCCTACAGTCTGTTCGTCAGACGCAACTGCGCCCTCTACAAGAACCGATGCGTAACAACAATTTCACTCAAATGCCCATCAGGCCAGGTTACCCATGTGGAAGCAACATTGGCAAGACGAAGTAAAAATGAGCAACCCGGCACCAAATATGGTTTTTGCAAGGTAAGCATCCATAGCTTACAACAAGCTCTTTGTGGGACCATATTCATGTTCTAGTTAGGCACTGACCTGCATGAAATTTATTCAGCAAACGAATCCCCCATTCGCTGCGACCTCTACCTGCCGTAGAATAAACCTGCATCTACCGCTGCGGGGAACCTGCCCTTTCCCCGCTACCTTCCTCCCGTGAGAGCTGCCACACGGCAACTTCGCAGTGAGTGCACGTTGTGTATGCATGTGTGTGTGTACATGTGTACATGTGGCTGGGTGGATGTGAGGAAGTGCGTTTGTGTGGCCAAAAAAATGCCGGACACCCAAATTCCAAAAGGAGCAATGGCGAAAGGTGTGTAACAGTGGGCGTCATGAAGCACAATGAAAGCCGTGTAAACCTCCTGTGCGCCGCTGCTCCGCGAATGGGAAAATGCCAAAATAATGCATGCATTCGTCTCCGGAAGCCAACATCAAAGCAAGCGACACGTCTTTGCGTCACTCTGCTTGAACCTTTTCCAGATCAACACTGCACGTTTTCAAGCAGTCCTTCAGGATGCCTGCTGAGTGTCACTCTCTGTGGCGCTGCTTCCTTGCTCTGCAGCAGCTGCTTCCTGCTGGGTTTCTGCAACCTCCTGGGCTTCTGCTTCCTGCTGGGCTCCTGCGCTCTGCTGGGCGTCCTGCGCTGCGTTTTCTCCATCTGCAGGCAACGGAGAAGCTGCCGATGAAGGAGGCCGAGTCAGCGAGATCAACTCTGGGTCAGCTGCGTCACACATGCCATCCTTGACAGTTACGAGGTCAGCTGATGTCGAGCCATAAACCCTGAGGGAGCTTGGTCCACAGTCGCTCAAGTTCACGGAGAGGTCGCGCCCGCCCAAGCTGCTGCCAACGACCACGGAATTTTCTTTCCAAGAGCCCTTTCCAGTTGCAGCATCCCTGCAGAGAGAACAGAAGTCATTATACTTGAAATTCCACGAAGCGCCTCTCCGGCTACACAAAGATTCACCTGCCAACGAAAATACACCGGCACGACAACGCTGCAACTCAAAGAGGGCGAACTTACGTAGATATCCATGCAAGAACACGGACTTCTACTTCCTTTTGGTTCTTCTGTGTAATGATTATCATGAGTGGCGTGGTCGGTCCAGCTGCTGTTTCCAGGGGAACCTCCGTAGGCTCGCTTTCATCACTTCCGTACAGCAAAACAGCCGACTGCGGAGAGCTCTCTTTGTCGTCGCCAGATCCACGGATACGAACAGCAAGCAAGGGCACAGACGGCTTCTCCTGTCCACCCTCCCCTTTAGGAGCCTCCTCAGCGCTTCCTTCGACACTTGGAGGTTTTTCAGCTGGCTCGGGTCCGGGGCCACTGGGACCGGGTGCACCTTCTGATTCTCTCAACTGAACAATTCTGCGTGATTCGTCGGCAACAAGCGAGACAACGAAGTCCCGTTCGCTCTTCGTCCATCCAGCACTGGTCACTTTGATGCTCTCATCCACATTCAGGCCGCTACGAACCGTCAGCCTGCCGCAGTTACCTTCAACAAGTCCAGGCAGGGCTGCGCGGACACAAAAAGCTGTCACGCGGGTCCTCATGGCATCTCCAAAAGTAAGTGGCAACAAGCTCTACTACGAATTACACCTGATGCAACAAATTTGGGTATGCTTACTCGGACGTTGTTCCGGCGCATCTGCCCCATCGAGGACGCCAGAATCAGGAGAGAAGCTATCCCCGCCTGAATTAACAAGAGAGCAGAAACATGGGACCCAAGGTAGTAGCAAGCTTAAGATACATCTTGACCCCACAAGTGGACCGTGTTCCCCTTCAGAACCAAGATGAACCATCGGAATCGACACGATTGGGTGCCCATCTAGCGAACGCGCGAACTACAGAGTCCCGCGGCGCACAGCAGATAGTCATATAGATCATAGTTTTGCTCAAAGCCTTTGATTTCCCAGTAATGACGACCCCGTCATCAAAGGTCCCACAACGTACGGAGGCTTAAGAACTACCTCAACCAGCGGCCCCGTGGCAGGTGCCCCCCGCTGTTCTGTACACTAGCCCCGAGAATAGGCGCAAAGTAAGCTACCCAAATATGTATCTAAACATTTGTTTTACCTGGGACTTTCGTCCTAACGGCTGAGCTTGGAGGAAGGGAAAAAAGCAAGCCCAAAGCGACCAGCGACAGCGCTCGAGCCATTTTGAATGGGAATACAAAGAGAAATGAGGTTATGCAATGCAACAAAGAAAAAAATACTTTTTAAAAGCCAAGCAATTGCCAAAAAGCAAGGAGTAATCTTCGTTGCTGCAAATGATGGGAGCTTGAGTTGGAAAGCACACAGGGTTGTGCAGGTTTGCGGTCCGCTAGAGGCACAGTCAGTGGCTAGCACAATTGCACTAAGGAATCACGTGTTTTTATTTCTTCTTTTAGCATTCTGTAATATGACTATAATGCGTTGTACATTGTGGAGCCAGTATGAGGCTATTAATTTTTTGGGGGGCTTTTCTTGCTTTTCTGGGAGGCGCTCACCGGGGACCGCATCTGACCACGATGGCAACAGCAGCTTCACTGAACGCACGGGCTTGCAAGCCAACTCTAAGCAGTTCCTGGTATAAAACCTCACAGTAAGTAACACACTATTATGAAATGCTGGTAGGCATAAGAGAATCTGTTGCGGTTTTTGTTCTACGTGCTGATTGGATCCTAATTGGCTCCAAGACACACACGTTGGGCCGCTGGAGCAGCTGTATGTAACCGTCTTTCTGTAGCACAAAGCAGAAAAAGCACTATCTTCACTTATTTAACAGTCATTAACCGCATTCGTTCGCTGTTAATTATCCCTTCTAGTGGCAGCCATGTAACATTCCGAAGCACTTGATCAAGTGATCGCCGTGCTGAAAAAGAACAACTATTTATAGTGCGGGGCTCCATCCTGCTTTACATGGTGCGCATAAGAAAAATTCAGGGGCTGCTTAACTTAATAATAGCCTGATACAAATGCTGCATTAAGCGGCCACAGCGGCATTGGTGTCGGCACACGACCGGGATGAGACAAATGCGCGCCAGAAGCAAATACTCTGAATTATGAACGCTAAAACACGTGCAAAGGACTTTGATAGGTATAATAATTGCATGCATATTGCAAATAACTCTCAGACTGCTAGACGCTGGACCGGGAGTAACTGCACGGATTGTCGAACACACGGTCCATAGAAGGACACGTTCGCTCAATGGCACTGGCCTCACTGCCAGTTCCATCAAGCGACAAAGCCTACTTTTGAAACATAAGCGTCATTTTGGTTATGGATTAATAAGCTAGCTAGGAACTGAAATGAGCGAAAACACCACAAAACCGCGGCCGTTCGCTAAGCTGCTCATAGTCTGCTACTACAAAGGCGTAGCTGCACTTCGTGTCAAACAGAAACACAATAGTACTTTAAAAAACGGAAAACATTTGTTTTAGGGCAACTGGGGCAAGAAACCGTGGATCTTGCACCCCTTAGATTATTCCAGGGAATTTTGGGGCGGGCAAACTGTTGAGGGATGCTCGCTAGAGGCCTCGTTGCTGTGTTAACCATTACGAAACCTTCTTTTGTAGGTAACTAAAATGTGTCTAGTTGATGCAGCATCCCTCACATATAGCGGTGCCAGTCACACTGCGATTTTCGATGGTCTGCGACTGCACCTGTGATTCTGCAAGTGCCACGGTGCTTCCACACGAACCACTTTCGGTGAGCAATACGCAATCCACGTGGCTACACAGTGAGGTTGAAGCCTCGATATGCTGCGTCTTTCGAGCCGATATTGGAGCGAGCGAGGGGTCAAATCCTCTGTCCCACTCACGCTTTTAGAGCGGAGGCATCCCTTTACATATTCGCTGAAACAATTTAACCCGATGTCCCGTTTACTCCTTAAGCAGACAATAAAACTTTTCACTAATAGGACAATCGATTCCGGAATTTGTCGCTGCTCTGGTATTCCACGTGACTTCATTTCGCTCACCACCTGGTCGCCGTGAACTCTGATAACCTTGCCACCCTTGAACCGCGACTTGCGAAACGAGTTGCTCTGATGATGCATTATGCCACAAATAATGGCACAATGGTTGCTTTAGGGGGGTCATGATATAGTTTTGTGGGCTGAGGATGCCTCGAAAGGAATACAAGCTGAGCATCACAGCTGGGGGATTTTGAAAAACTGAGACTTCGTCAGCCTCCAGTCGTCTAATAAGAATATACACAACAGACAACGATAATGCAACTTTGTTTGACTTCATTTTGTTTTGCTGGTTCTAAGCAACTGCGAGGAGCATATTAAGCTATGCTTTGGCTTTGTCATGCCGTTATGACGATCCAGAAACCCTACGGGACAGATGCTTGTTGCTACGAGCGAGCAGTGAGGGCAGCTGCGAAGTGAGCTGATCCAGTGCAGCAAAATAAAGGGAAGAACCAAACAAGGGCTGCGGCGGAGTAGTATGAAGGCCTACTCCGCCGCGGCCCTTGTTTGATGCTTCCCTTTTGCTGCACTGGATCAGTTCACTTCGTAGCTGCCCTCACTACTTTTATCATTACTGGGGATGGCAAGCCTTCGGATATTTTGGGCCCATGAACTGCGTTGCGTGATAAATGCGCGGCGCATTCGAGCATTGACCGAAAGGAGAGTTGTAGTCTCCACAGGGCAGTGACGTCGCTTTTCCCAGCCTTCTACCATTGCCTAGCGCCAGGCCTTCTGCTCACTAGTACTTGTTCGCTGAGTGCCTCTACTACTTTAAACGAGCGCTCAATGCAGGTTTACAGCTGAGCACACGCGGGCTCACAACATAACTGTTATGCCAACTCTCGCTGCAAATCACGTTGTAGACAGACGCGTCGGAGGAATGAATGCCTTTTGTTTTCACTGTGGCAGTGCGGGTAAACGCACTGTCCTGCTTGAAACTGCCAGGATCAACTATCCCGAAGAGCCCGTTGTGGATGTCACGCCCCACTGCAGTGCTGAAACAAGCTTCCTTCGGCAGGCAAGAATCTCACGGCGTCTTCCGTAACCATTTTCCAGAGGCATGAGAACGATACGGATGACAGCGGCTATGGTCACACAAACGTGTGCCCTTTAGTCGACTTCGATGTCAAAATGTAGTTTTGGCTGCAGACGGAAAGCTGCTTGACGTTCCCGCTCCAATCCTTCACCGTCGTTCGTAAAACTGATTATCACAGACATGAAATACGTTTACACGAGTCGGAGGCCGTCAACTGGGGGAGTGTTTCAGCAGCCTTCAGAGCGCAAGCTTTACTAAGCAACGCTACGTCTAGTGGGCAAATGGCCTCACCCGAAGATCAGCTGAATTGGTCCGGCGTTGTAGCGCGAATAACCCTGAAGGTTGCCGCTTCCACGCAAGCGTAGTAAACTGGCTATAGACAGAGACGGCCGAAGTGAGATGCCCAGCCATGAACGGCTCTGCAAGCGCACATGTCGCTGCCTGGTAATACTTTTTACTTAAGCCTTGTAAAGCAGTCATCTATTGAAAAGCATATTCAAGTGTATGCGGGCAGTTACAATAAGTTGGCAATACGTTGACAGGGGGCCTGTGTGACAAAACTTCCACTCCACGAAACCTTGTAATATTATTCTGAAACATACCTGCTGCTGACGAAGCAACGAAGCAAGCGCTGACCTGGAAAAGCCCAGCGTTATAGCGGAGAAGTCCCTGGCAGCTTTTTGAAGGAGGAGCATATGAATATCAAGCAAGGAACTGCAGAGGCTGTGGCAAAGCCAGGCATCCCGACCCGACCTAGCCGAAGCCTCAGAGATATCTGACAGAGTTGGCTGCCACAGCGAGTTACCAGTCGCTGCCTGACTCTCAGAAACTGCATTTTTGAACTTCTTAACCATTTTCACAGCAACCGGGGGTAGTAGTTCTGTCAACTGTTCGTCCATTGCAGTTAGCACCTGAAAAGCCACGGCATTCACTCTGTGAATAGTTAACGAGCTGCATGTGTATCGACTTCATATTAAGGCTTGCCCCACAAGCTGAGAGTTAGCCAGCAGTGCTTCATGAATGCTCTGCACATTGTATTAGGTATGAAAGCAAATGCTCGAAGGACCTTTTTAACGATGCCTGGAGTGTGTGATCCGAAGGCACGTGCATCTTTCTGTAATGCAGCTACAAGCTCTGCCCGGAGCCTCAATCGCGCGCTGTTCTCTATGCGCAGAGCTTTCCTGAATTGCACAAGCCAAGCAGTGCCTACGTTCGTGCCTGCTTCCGCAGATTCACATCAATAAAAGTAGCGGCAAAAAGCAGACTATAATAAATCATATGCCGTATGAAACTGCGACGAGCAGACCGCGTGAGACCGCACCTGAGATACAGAATACGAAGCTCCTTTTCCAATGAACGCAGCAGCTCGTTGCGCAGTGTCTCCCGCTCCGGGGAAAGCTGAAAGCAACACATACTACTGGACCAACTGGCATGGAAACTGTTGTGGCCTCTGCTATATCCATCACGAGTGCGGTTCACCGAGGCTCCTTCCTACCTGGCATCGCCGGGTTTGGTAATCGTATAGCGCCAGTGCTTCTGAAAGAATGTTTTGAACTGTAGCACCAAACGATTTGGATGCTACATCCTGTTCCGCCTGGTATCGAAGCTCACGCAATCGTCCCTGAACAGCGACAAGGTAAAAACTGCAAATCAAGGCGTCTGTTCACCCAAGGGGACATGGGGTATCTCCTTTTTCTCCATTATTCAGGGCACGTTCTATTCGCTGGGCGACTAGAGCGCACCTTGACGAACGCCAATGATCGCCTAAAAGCCGCTGCGCTTGTAGTACAGGCGAGTGCACACCCGGCAAATTCCGTGGAACTCGGAGGAGCAGAACCGGGTTGTCTAGTCAGTAAATTCTCTATTGCGTCTGCAGAAATTTAGATCGGCACAGAGGATTCAATGACACAAGCGGCAACGCAACTTGCTTTATCTAATGCCGCCGCTACAGGCATAAGCTTCCCGCAGCCTCAAATATGGAAGAAAAAAGAACATTATCGCATTCAAGGGAAAAACCGAGCTCTGGGCCTGTACCTGCAATTTGTGTCTGTGAGGTATTCCGGGGAACAATTCCTCGCAACAAGGAATCCAGGACGTCTCGAGTAGCCTCTCCACCTCCATGCAATTGCAAGCCTATTACACTTACTTTGACTGCAGCACCGACAAGGAACCCGCAGCACACCCCGTACGGAGCACTGTCTGCAGTACTCGAAGGTATCAGTACTATCACACTTGGCACTGTGAGCCACCTTAGAGCTACAGGTCGGTAAAGAAGAGGGCTGCGCCTCGTATCACTATTCCATCCACGCTTACCATCAGCGGTTCCAAGGTGACGCCGAACTTCGGCTGTAATCGCATCTTCGCATGATGGAGATACCGGCATCTGCAATCCATAGTCCAGCACACAGCATCATGTTATCACGCGCTGCTCTGCTTAGTACAAAAGAGAAGACTTTGGCTCCGCCAAAATTCCGCAGCAATAGCTGGGAATTAAACTTAAAAGTCTGCGATGGCGAAGAAGTATAGTGTTGCTCGTGAGTGGCACGAATTCAGAAAGTTACTGGCACTCAATAAACTCAGTACGCCATTCAACAGTCAACATTCGTTCCCCAGTGCTTCGTTCTGACAAGCTGTAACGAGAAGCGCTCTAGGCTCTAACCTCAACGAGAATGACAACACGAGGCAGCCGCCGGGGGCGGCCTGCCTCAAGAGCCAGTTGGTGCGAACTGTCACGAGGGTGGGTGGAGAGCTGTCCGCCTTCACCATTTCGGCGAACTCTGTTCTCCTCTAGTTGCTGCCGCATTGCATACAGGAGCTTTGAAATGTGCTCTGGGAGACAAGCCTGGCGATTCGCGGGCTCAGTTTTATCCACAGACGATGGCCGAATGCTATGCGAAGTTTGGCGGGGGACCGCAGTCATATCTTCATCCTCACCCGCGACTGCTCTAGCATCCCCGAGACACAAGAATTCCCCGAAAGGCCGAACCCCCTCAGAGTCATGTGACCGTGGCTTATAAAGCTTCCCCTCGTGTAAAAGAGGTATTAACAAGACATCTGCAGCCTCTATGGCCGCCAGCGCAACAGCTTGAGTGAAGTGTCCTCCTGTCAAGGCATCCATGTTCTTCGGAGATGCCCTTGAGACCTCAGTGCCATCAGAAGTCTCCTTTCTTGCAGCAGTTGCAAGGGGAAGGTCTTCTGTGGAGCTATTTCCGCTCGGACCCTCAGTGGCAGACAGTCCGTGGAACAGAGCTTCTGCTTTATTTTTCTGACTGGTGTTAGGATCATCTCCCTTCTTTCCTTCTTCTTTGGCGTGTTTCCACTGCCCACTACCAATACTTGATGGCACTTCAAGAGTCAGAAGCACGGCGCCAGCTGGGAGCCTGTCGAGTCCAATACCTGAAATCGGAGTAAAGCAGCGTATCTCTATGACGGTAAATTTTGGATCAGCAAGCATGCGTCTTGCTGTAAACATCTGCAGCACTGTGACTACTGCTGCAGTCAAGACTTCGATCTAGTGGAGCTCGGACATAAAACCAATTTGAGGCAATGCACAGCTGGCACCAGAAAGGGTCCCAAGGCCCCTCAGGTGCCTGCTCACAACTCCTCTGCTCACCTGAATCAACACCAATATCATCCTTTTTTTCTGTGCCTCCTAAATGCCTCATTGCACAACCCAGCAGCGTCCGTATCGCGGGACGCTGGAGAGGGCTGCTGACAGCTATCACGAAAGGAGCGGGGACTTCCCGGTTCTTGTTCGTATACGGTGCTCTCGTAGTCCGCAATACGTTCTGCAACAAGCTTCTTGCATTTCCGATAATTTTGGCGCTCCCATCAGCCCCTATGCTTCTCAGTACCTGCAGAGGAAACAGCGTATAGCGCATTCCTAGGGACTAGCCTGTCCCGTAAAGCGGATCGGTGTCAACTAAAGGGAGATGCAGCCGTCGGGGAAATCGCATTTTGCGCACCTCACAGTACGGCAGTGCGGCCAAGGGAGGCGGAGGAGGAGGATCCTACGTAGAAAGTACAAGTGGCGCACTGACAGTTCGTCGATTAACAGAGCATATTTCCAAGCGGTGTTCAATCTTTTGCGTCTGAAGTAGCGTAAATATACTCACGTGTTGTACTATTTGTACGCCATCTGCTCCCCATAAGCATATAGCGAAGCCGAGGAACAGCCAGAAGAGATCCATGGCTTCGTGAGCACATTTGCCCGCCTTCTCCTGAAAACAGTGGTACGATTCTGCCGTTTGCTGGTGCAAACAGGGAGGAAAATGCAGAATTAGCGGTCCAGCAAGTGGTTGAATAGTCTTGCCCGTCGCAGTACCCAACGAAAACCGCAATGTATGATAAGTCAAACAAAGAGAGAAATGCGACAAATAGTAGTACACGGCGAAACGCGTTGCGTCGACTCAGAGCTGCCCCTCCTGATTACGATGTGCACGTGGTCGTATAATGATGCATTGCAACCGCACTGTTGATCTCGGCAGTCTCGCGATACTGGTCGTCCCGTCCTAAGACAACACGCCCGCTGTAAATGTACAGGAAAGTAACAGGGTGTATATTAACAAATACGTCTAATCCAGCACTAGCAGATCATCGGGAAGTTGCGTAAAAGTTGGCTCCACAGGGGCACAATGTAATGCCGATTTCGCTGCCTCATGCTCAAAAGCCCTTACCAACACTTCCCTACACAAAACCATCAGCTGATTAGTTAAAATGGAAAGGTTTTATTGGACACGAGAGCTCTCAACATGGGTAGACATTACCTCAAAGGACTCAGCAGCCCCAGGTACCGAGTCTCCACAAGCCCCAAACATTGCCACTGCCCCAGCAGCACTGCCACAACCCCCCAAAACACATAGAATTCCGCATTATTATAGTGGAATTAGTATGTATACAGTGCAATATTCCCTTCCTTTGCAAATTTTGCGCATACTGTAGTGCCGATGGCTTCAGCTCGCTCCAGCCCTCAGGTCAAGAATCTAATACTGGCGTTGTACCGCAGAAATCAGCGAGAAGAGACCATGAAACTCAAAAGTATATGGTGATCCCAATGTATAAGAGGAGTTGATGGGCAGATCCCCCGGCAACATGCAGCTTCATCTCTGCTACCACCTTAGTATCGCAGCTTGTGCATGTTTTATGCTAGAGTTATAATTAACGCAACCACAAGGTCCTAGGTACCACGACATTCAGCGCGAGTAGAAAACAGGGGAAAAGTATGAAGAGTTCAATCACAAAGGCAGGCAGCGGGCTCCAGAGCCAATGGTACCCTAGAGGGGAACGGCAAAAGGAAGAGCAACGATACCAGAAGGCTAGTTCCACAAGTTAGACTTAAGGTCTCTGCTGTGCGGCTAAGCATCGATGCCAGCCAAGAACGTTCTTCGAAACAGTGAGCGCACCTTCTGTGCGAACGTGAGAACTGTTGCCGCTCAGCTGGGTATGCAGGGGGACTTCATTGAAGCTGCGACAGTTCCTAACGGGGAAATAAGCAAATGTTTCAAAAGAGTTCCATCTCTGAGTGCACAGGTTACGGCGCCTCGCATCAATTCTTGAACGAGAGAAGCAACTCCAAAACAGATGAATTACGCAGAGATTATTTAACATAATACAAAGGTCTCTTCAATGAAACACAGTTGCTCCCTATACTACCCTTCGTGTATGAAAGGCAGGCTAGGTAAGAGCCTAGACTCCCATGAATTTTGGTGTCAAGTCATGGCTCCTTTAGTCGCTGCAGTGCAATGTACGCGATGCAAACTACACAGCGCCTTACATGCACAAGACTACACAGCACCTTGCGTACACAAGCTAGGCTTGCTGACATTCTGCAAAAGAAAAGGATCACTGAGGCCTCTGTCGTTGCGGGCCAAACCGACATGGCAATCTATGCCTTAGTTCCTTGTGCCAATAGTTAACAAAAGCCTTCCTGCCGCTTGCAAAGCAAGAAGTATTTGCGTTTGGACCCGCCCGCCTTCCTGTGTCTCACTATACCCGTAACCAGTTAGGCATCACCGTGTAGAGGCCTTTGGGTCCCTCTCCCCACACATATGTGTCGGGGCACTGAGCAGAAAAACTGGCACTTTTAAACAAAGATGGGCTCTATCATCTACGGCCTTGTGCCCGGCATTTAACGACTGGGATGCGCTACTTGAAATCTACCAGAGGACTACCGTCGCTGGCGCTAGTGAATTTAGGCCAGATTGGGGTCTCCGTCTGCTGTTTTCAGCATATTTCATCTTGCAGCACTAAACTATAAGCTAGTCATAAGTCACCGCTTTTTGTTCTGCGAACTCTAGATTCTGACGTGTGTGGCATCGCCGTGTAGAGGCCTTTGGGTCCCTCTCCCCACACATATGTGTCGGGGCACTGAGCAGAAAAACTGGCACTTTAAAACAAAGATGGGCTCTATCATCTACGGCCTTGTGCCCGGCATTTAACGACTGGGATGCGCTACGTGAAATCTACCAGAGGACCACTGTCGCTGGCGCTAGTGAATTTAGGCCAGTGTACGTGTCCCCGTTTAAGAGCTTTCAAAGACCACTCGTGGGTTCGTACAGGTAGATGGCATTGGTAGGTGCGAAGTCAAGTGGCTGCTTCGCTTCTTCTTGTTGTAGCTTGTGATTTAGTGCACTCTTAGTCGTCGTTATACACAAATTTTCTTGAAAAATTGCAACAACAAACTTGTTGCAAACAGGACCGTTCCCTGACAGTAATGGTAGTACTATCCCAAGAATGGGCATCTCCAACCTGTTCAAAAGCGCAGCGCCTTCGCTTTTTCTTAGGGAAAGGGTTCTGCTGAACGTGCGAAATGGCTGTCCAAAATCTGGATAATTTTATCGCCTTGCAAAGGTGCAAGCGTGGGCTCTGCACCGCCACGGTCTCTTCTGGCCATCGCTCGATAGTATGTACAGAGAGGTCAATTGACTGTGTGCGCATCGCCAACACTGTGCACAGGTTGTAGGAGTATTTAAAATATCGCTCTTTATGGTGCTACCTCTGTAGCGTTGTTGTAGCCTCGGCACTGTGTTGCTTCGATGAGGAAGAGCCTTAAGGAACCTCTTTGTGCCGACTATCAGACAACTGGCCAGGAAGGATGTGGCAGTACGATTTGTGTATGTCTTTGCACAATTTCTCGGCTCCGGGCAGCCTTAATAGTGCTTTTACGGTTATATTATGCGCCTATCCTTGCTCAACCTCATCGATCCCTGGCAGCTAGCGCATACCATTTCCTTTGAAATTTTTTTACAAGTTGGTCATTGTTACTGCATTCGACAGCCAGCTTCCATTATTGTGCATTCTCCATGTAGGCGGGACTAGCTTGCCATTCTCTGCTCGTTAGCCTATTTCCACTCTCACCAACTCTTGCATGTATTGTTGCATGGCTTCTTCGCCATGACTGTCACACGGCCTTTGCGTCTCGTTAAAAAAAACGAGCTGATTAAGAATAGATTTCGTAGTTTTTTGTCTATGAGAGGTACAAGCTTTGAGAGTTAGGCGAAACACGGCGTAGCGCTCTTTGATGTGAGAAAATCCAGTCTGTCTTCGCAGGAAGACTTCCGCACTTCGGCTCTTCCTGGGACCACAGTCTTGGATGCCATCTGCTAACACAGCATTGGGTTTTCACGGTCAAATGAATGCAACGACGTGCGGGTACTGATAGAGTGGGGCAGACTTTCTCTGCTTTCTATGCTGGTTTTCGTTTATTGGAGCTTAACGTCCGTGCTTGGCAGCAGACGGTCCTTCGATGACCAAGTCGCTGGCTACCGCATTTTCGCGGTTGTTGCCATGACTGCGAATGGAGAGCGCTACATGGTGCCGACTACTTAGTGCGTTGCCAATGGAAGAGTGTAACCCAAACTGGTTGAAAGGGACGGCAATGCGCTGCTCAGCGGCAACCAACTTTGGCGCATGCCTTTGGAACGCTTGCGGGGCTGGACGATACACCAGCGCCGCCACTAAACCTCCACAAAGGGGCTGAAAGTAGCTACGGAGAGGCGCAGCATATTCTTTCAGGAGGGCACGCAGGATCCCACGGTAGCAGTACAGAACCGCCGGCACGGCGCAGTTTGAACCTTGGAGAGACTGCAGTTGTTTCAGAGCATTTGGAGAACGCGTTGGCATATTTCACGGTATTATCCGTGAGGAGTCACTCCCCTTAGAACGGCTTTGCCGTTGGCTCTCTGGTTCAACGCCCTCTCAACAGTGCTAGGCGGAGCTTGAGAGCAAGCCAAGCTCCGGTACATGTATAGAGGCTTATCCTCGTTTTGATACAAAGAAGGCTCTAAATTCTTCACAAAAAAACGATAACATTTCTCTTATCGAGATTTAAGCTACTGAAGAAGGGAACGTTTTCCATTCTCTCCCGGTGTGATGAATGTAATAGTAACGTCAGCCCCACACGCTGTTCCATACCATGCTGGAGAGCACCCAAACCTAATCCTTTAAAGCCGAATTTCCTTGTACAAAGCAAATATACTCTACGCCCTTGTCTGTATTATTTCAATGTGTACTCTCTCTAGGGGCTGTTTGCAGAAGATGCTGTAGTGCTTTGCACAACACGAAAAGTCCACCGTACGCGCCTTCTTCCTCGTTTGCATCATGAGATACGCTCTACAATTTAGTCCACACATCCTGGGTTTTATTCCCTTGGGAAAGTGCTCTTAGCCCTGCGGCTGGCTTGTTCTCTCGAGGCGGCTTCCTCAGGGTCTAATTCGGTAAGTTGGACGAGATAGCACTCCAACCACCACATGAGAGGCTCGAGAAGAAGAGACTATACTTGATTTTGGTAGCACGGAAGGGAAATATAAGGATATGGTCACTAGACTTGGCGACTTTCGGGCGGTCCTTAGGAGCAGGCCCCTCTCGATGGATTTCTTTCCTCCCCGTTTCTTAAGTCGTCCCCGGCGAGCATTCCGCGTTTCGTAGGAAAGGCTACCAGCCCTAAATCGACAGGTGCACCTTTTGAAATACCGAGGAGAAATCCATCCACGGACGTGCAGGCAACGTAGCGCATGCTGTCGCAAAACCTGCCCCCGAATGCATCGTAGCACAACGCCGAGGGCGCCCACCACACCCTGGCAACAAACAACTGCAACTGCGTTCCCACGGCCTCGCCCACCTGCGCAAATCCTGCCGACTCTCCTTGGCGCAGCCGTGACCCCGGTGGCCCCCACGGTTGCTTCACGGACACCTACGGGTCCAAACCACCGTAGTTCCACCCACCTAGAAAAGGGGAACAGACATATCTGACTATGCCGAGTGCGGCTTGCTGCCCTGCTGTTGTGTTGAAAAGTGGCTAATAAGCCAGAGTTACTTATAGGTCGACAGCGTGTCAGCACCACGTGGGTCAGAGAGGGAACACCCTCCCTGCCCCACGTAGTGTTGACACGTCGTCGACCTGCCTCCTTGGCTCTACAGTGGCAAATAATATCTGCGACGTTCCGCAACTCAGAATAACAATTTGACCAAAATGCTGTAGCCCTTCCGCTAGAAGCCGTCCACCCCACCCTAGAGATGGCTGTCCACAATTATCCAGAGCCTCCAAGCAGCTGTGCACCCTGTGCTTATGGCTCCAAATTGAGCCAAATTGAATAAGACTTGGTACCTGAAATATCTAGCACGCTAATTGCCTCTTGATGCGCTCCTTGTTATACTGAAAGGCGCGTAAAGCGTTGACTGTCTCGGCGGCATGCGCAGTTTGAACGGATTCTTCCTGAAGCACGTACACTAGTCTGCCGTGTTGCTGGTTTATATTCAGTAGCAAGCACAACAACTTCAGGTACCTCTCAAACCAACGCAACTTTTGAGTTGCTCACTGCTGTTGTGCCGCGGAGAGCGCCACCATACGTCCATCTATGCTACAGTTCGAGAACGAGCAGCAGGCTGAGCTCCTATGGTCAAAAACCCCGCTGGGCTGCCTCTCTTTCCACAGAAGCAAAAAAATCGTCTGCTGAGAGGCAATCTCCCGCATCACCTGCTTTTAGAGCGGTGGCTGAATTGCGGGGCTTCCTCTTTGCCTCTAAGCTCGTTGCACCTGTGCCCTCACTCCCTGCCAATTCCGGTGGTGCGGCTCCTCCCTGGAGACGCATACCGGCTTTAGAGCTTTTACTACGGTGTGAGTTGTTTGGCAAGTTAGGAAATGATCTGAATGGCTCGCCGGTGTTACTTGGATTCACAGATGCGCCAGGATGCACGCGAGGCGCCTTGCTCTCGGTTGAGCTGGCCTGGACTTTTTGGACCACTGCGTTACTCTCAAGTCTGGAAACGACGCCCCTGGTGCCGTCGCTTCCGCCAGAACTTCGAGAATAACTCAGTGTTTCGAAATCTGGTGTGGTCTCCCATATATCTGCAGGAATATCTGTGTCGTCACCTGAGGCGTCGGTCACAACTTCTCTTAACAGCAATATCGGTAACCAGCCACGTTTTCTAGTGTTCGTACAAATAATTCACAAGAGAGCAAACGAATGGACATTAGAAGTTGCACCTTTCCAGCGGTCAGCGAGTAAAAAAGCTCAGAAACGACAGGGACTCCAGACTTGGTGACTAAGTGACGACAATAACTGTCCGCACCCCATGAGTTGATAGGCTCGCGTGCATCTTTAAACTCATCAGTTGACCGGCTGGGAGGCGCACTAGAGTACGGAGCTTCAGGTGCCTGAGGAGGATGTGCAGAAGTACGAAGGGAGTTGCTGCCAGCTTCTGTAGGCACGTTGCCTGCGCTGTTCTGGCAGGGGCCGCCGTTGTCCCTGTTCTTGTGGAGGACACTCTGTGTCGAATCGCCCCCACGTTTGCTGAATCCTGCAAAAGAGCGCGACCAACTGAAGTTTATACCATCCACTATGAACAACCGTTAGTTTCTACCGAGTAGAATTAAGATCGCGTCATTAAGCTCCAGACTGCCCAAGCCGCATCTGCATACCTAGTACGACCCCAAGGCTCTTAACTGTCGTTAGCCAACCGTCCGCAGATTTGCAATTATCTCTGTCGTGCCGGAATGGCTGCTCTGCCTCTGAACAATCGCAACTTGCCCACACGCCATGACATTTCTGGTATGTCGCAGCAAACAAATCCAACGCAGCCAAACAACTAGGTAAGCAACAAGAAAATCAGTCGGTATTTACCCGCTTGCGTTAAGTGTAGCGATGGTTGCTGCTTCTCTTCCGCCCTCGCTTTTGCTGCGTCTGTGAGGGCATGTATACAAACCGGCGCTGCAGCTACAACAGCCGGCGAGGGCGACAAGAAACACGCAGGCGCGACAGCAAGCAGAGTCACCAAGCCTGCCAAGGGTAGAAATTGGGAGCAGTAAACACATGCCTGCAAAAAACGTCATAGAAGAATAAGAAAGAATGCCCAGTTGAAGAGTCTCAGCAGTGGTTCACTCCTCGGCGGTTTCACCAAAATGCAACCTGCCGATTATGTATGTGGCTCTGATGCTTAGGAAAAAGCGGGTCTTACCTCCAACCCAGCGAGTCGGACACTATCTTCGGGATCTCGAAGAGATGTAGAAAGGATATCCACTAGCAAACTAGGATGCCCACGTGCCCCGCGGTCATGCATATTGGTTGCAGCCGCAGCCGCAGCGCCGACAGCCTCAAGCCGAACTCCCCCTGCAGCGTCTCGCAGGCGTTGTTCAAGCAGAACAAATACAGAGGAGGTCTGCAGCACCGGAAAATCCAAAAAGGCAAGCCGTCGCCTTGGCGGCGCATTGATGGTTTTGTCCCGGGAGCAACTAGCAAGCACCAGCTGGTCTACTGTTGGTTTGTTTTTCTTCTTGTCGGTAAGTCTCAGTAAACCACCTACCTGCGAAGCATCACGCGGCAAGCGCGATACATAGAGAGACAATATCCGTGCAGTGAATGCCCTTATAGGGGGAGCGGAATCTTCAAGGCCAACAATTAGGGGCTCCCAAGTTCGCCCAAAAAAAGAGTCAGGTAGCAAACTCTGCACTGCAGGTAGCTGTGATAGCAGAGTGAATCTGATGCAACACAAAGACACAGGCTTTGAGCGACTGATGAGGCAAACTGGCCCTTCAAAAGCCACACTGAACATGCAGACTGACCGAATAGCTCTGTCTGAGCTGTCGAATGCATGCGCCAGAACTTCTGAGAAGAGCTGTAATGGTAATGCGGCATCGTCATCCGTGGAGCTGCTGCTTTTGCAGGTTTGCAAGCATCCTAAAGTCGACAGAGGTGTAACCATAGACATGATGCACTTAAGAATGCTGCAGTGATATGCTGATGCACTGCTGTTCATGAGCAACAGCGCCAATTCAGGAAGCAGCAAATGCAAGGCCAAGCCAGAAGATATCTGCTGCTGATGGAGGGCTGTAGGCAACTGCTGCTCAAAAAAAGCTTCCTTGTCCACATGGGTCTTGACGGGAAACGTCCGGATAAACGTCAGAAATTGGCAACAAGCATCGCCTAGCACACAGCACTCAGGCATCGGAATGGGCGACTTGCCTCCAACACCATTCTGTGCCAGAAAACAAACCAGCAAGAACTTGTCATCAGTACGAACATCATTCTGCAAATTAACAAGGAATTTCAAAACCGTTGTTTCGTTCGGCAGTGCAGCAGCTACGTTCATAAACGGCACGCCCCATGAAACTGGTGCTAACAGGTGCACAAAATATCGAGATCTTATGAAAATGCGACCAAACTGCTGTCGTTTATCTTGCTACTTTATGGCAACCGTATACATTGGCACAAACTCGCAAATAGCCAGAAATGTGAAATCATAGAGCGCGTGCCTGCGAAACATGCGTCTCCTCCATCAATCAGTTTGGAGAGTGGCGTTGCGCCGCCCCGTGAGTCAAGTATCTTCTGCATCAGCCGTTGTAAAGGAGGCTCCAGTCCATGCATTGCTTTGCGGAAAGATGTATCATTAATGCCCAGAGAAACACCGCATGAATTTCCACAAGTGCCACTACGCCGCAGAAGGCGAGCTGAATTATAGGGATCCCGGTGAATGTCTTGCCACCAGGCAAACAATGAGCACAGCCCCCACCTAAGGAACGCAATACAGGACAGCATACGCAGTAAGGCCATCAGTTGACTGTTCTTGATCGAGAGTGCAGCGCAGTCGCTGTTCAGCGAAGGCTTACTTTGGCAGATGTTTCTCAACAGTACCAACAGCCACGAAGACGCAAACGTGCATACCACAAGTGCTCCAGCAAGGCTCTGTTACATGTCATGCATCATTGCCTCCTGTGAGCGTGATGCACCGTGATGCAACTTTTCAATCCTGACCTGTCAAGAATGTCGGGCCGAGATCCTGATGAAGGCCTTGGTGGTTCCCATCCCTGAGATGCGCTGGCGCTGGAAAGAACTTCCGTGTAGAAGCTTGGCCAACTTACCTCCTCGAAAGGGCGTGTCAGTACAAACGAGCTTAGCTTCCACTTCCCTAAAGATAAAACAAAAGCTTACATATTCAGTACTTACTCTAGCGTCAAGGTCCAGTTCTGTCACTACACGAATAAGAAAATTCTAGACACTGATGAAACATTGACCCTATTCTGGAATTTTTCGGGCCAATGAAACACTGGATCGTACCTTGTCGCCTCGTAATGGGTTCCCCTGTTATTTTCAAGTCTTACCATGCGGAGTGACGAATACAGAAAAGGGGGAAACCTCTCCGTGGGCAAGCTTGCACTGGTCGTTCAGGAAGGAGAGGCCTTCTGCTAACTCGAGAAGGTTCCACAATGATTTCCATGCCAACTCAGCTGCAGCGGCGGCTGCAGCCTCTGCCTTACGTGTAGAGTCTGACAGTGTACCAATGATGCCACTGGGAGGGTCACTTGTTTGCTGACTTGTTTGCTGATGCGGTAGTGATGATGGGCGTTTAGCAGCTAAGTCTTGCTGCTGCTTTCGCAGCTGGATCAGATGCGCAACGTGGACAAGGGAAAAACAGCATTCCGTCACTATGTAAAGGGCATTGTTTGTTTCATAAGTGCCGAGCACCTTGAGTAGGTTGGGGTGAAGCAGTGTCTTGCATTTCGCGAGATGGTTTCTCGCCTGGTCGAATGCGCGCTGGGACACTGATCCGCTGACTCTGGAGAGGGGCGACTGCTGTTTGTCACGCTTCAGCGCAAATATAGACACCTGAGCCGCGCTACCAGGATTAAGCAAGGCATCCAAAATAGGGCGCTGCCCACTGGCGCCATCTACAGCACTATTGGGAGCAAGCTTTGTGCTGGTGGCAGAAAGCTGTACAAATCCACCAGGAAGCTCGAAGCTATAAGGTACCGCAGATCCCAGTGTATAGGGGAAGTTGGCGGGCAGATCCCCCCACGACGAGATGCTTTTCCACAGAGACTGCAGCATCGCCCCTGCTGCAGGTGATGGAGCGCCCGCAGTAATGGGACAGCCTCCAGCTCCGTGGAGCAGCCTTCCTGCAGCGATCCTATGGTGAACGCAAACAAAATATCATGTATCTCGATCGATCTGCACGCCGCACGATGCGACATTCGAACAAGCTCACTGTCTGCCTCGTGAATCATACACAGTGATACTGCTGCTGAGGGGCCCCCAGGGGCCCCCTCGGTAGCCAGGGGCCAGGAGTTGACAGGCCGCACTCATGTTCAGCCGAAATTTCTGGAAAAAAAAGGAAGTCCAGGTCAATAATTGACGCCAGCGGGGAAAGTTTGGTATTTCATCATATGATAGCGGCCCCTAACATCCCTGGAAAGACGAGAAGCCATTTTACAGACTGCAGTGGCTTACTATTCTCGCAAAAACAAGCTACGTAGGAGCAACATGGCTTATATATGTTACGAAGAATCTCTCTGTGACGCACAAGCAATCACCTCCTTTATCTTTTGTGGCACCAACGAAGGCGTTTAGTTGTGTGGTACGACTTTTGACAAGAATGTCACCCAGCTCGGCGGAGGCTCCCGCCTTTCGGATTACATTGCATGATGCATTGAAGACGCAACTACAAACTGCCTAAGCAAATTAGGGACCTGTAAACAAACTAGAGGCAATGGGAACGACATTTTAGAATCTCACGCAGCCGTCGGTTGTCCACCTACTGGAGCCACGTAAAGCCCAGGCCCAAGCCCCCTGCACAGGATGCAACTGGACAAGCTAGCATGAAGCAAGAAAGAGCCTCTTTATTAGCTAATGGATGAACGGGCCTGATTTGTTCCTATATGTGTGCTCTCACTATCATGACTGAGAAGCCTGTTGCACGTTCAAGAGTCAGGAACATGCGCAAAGTTGCTAACTATCAGGATCAGGTATTAGACGCCGTTACTATTGTTTGTGACAACTAACTCCCGTGTATCCAACCAACTCCAGTGATGCTATGGGGGGCCGAGTAGTTCTCTGCGCTTGATCTTGAAGTGGGCTTTCACCGAATTCGCACGGCTAACGAAACGTTGCATAACACTGCACTTCGCCCAATCTTGGGGCTTTTCGAGTACAAGGTTGTGCAGCTTCAGCGGTTCCCCTGCTGCCTTTGAAGCTAGTACTTACACTCATCTACAACCTTTGCTTGGCTAGGCTATCACTGCCCAGCTTGACGACGCCTTGATGTCCAGCTCAGGTCTTCCCTTATATGTTAAACTTCTGAAGAAGGTGCTTAGCATCTTCGTCAAACATCGACTATATCTCAAGTCCTGCAAGCTCATCTTTGCTAAACAGAAGCTCACCTCGGCTACATAATCAGCTCTAAGGGTAGAAAGCCTGTCGCCGACAGGCAACACGTTATTGGGGCGTGGCCAGCGCCGCTGCCTAAACACACACGCTTACACCAACTTCCCCTTACTATGAGCAACTTCCGCATGTTCATGGGTCCCGACTGTGCGGGCGCTGCTCGTCCGGCTGGCCGCATTTTTCTAGATAATACGTCGCGCTAAATACGCTACGACGATCAAGCAGGAAGCCTGTTACTGCAGCCGCCATCCTTACCTTAGGCGGGAATCTCCTAACGGGCTTCTCCAGGTGGTAATCTAGGCGGATACACTACTCCTTCAGCCTCAGATGCAGCATGCAAAAAATTAATTGATTTACTAGATCTATTTTGGGATCCCCTTGCAGTCTTTTCAGTCGTGCAATGTGGCTTCCCCTGTCCATACCTCGCCTGTAGGGCGGGGTCTGTTGTGCCCCATTAGTCAAACCAATGCACCGACCAAGAACTTTTCCAGTTACAACAGTGCATTGTAGACTTTCCGTCACGCTACATCAGCTTTCGTTGGTAAAATTTGTGTCAGCCTTCACACTAAACAGCGTACTAAGGCATATGTGCTGAAAACCTAATCTTTTTTTGTTGTCCTATACCCGCAGAAGCCCGCCCAGATCTCTGCCAATGTGAACGCTCCTCTTCCAGTTCTGCAGATCTGACCTGACATGGCAGTAAAAGGCGCCTAAATTTTGCTCTTTTTAGGACAGCGCTTCGGTTCCCTGGAAGGCTGGTGATAGTCTCCAAAGCTGCTGCAGCTCCAAATCAGCGCCATGTGGGTCAAAAGAACACTAACGTTACGGTGATGGAATCAAGCTCTGCATCTGGAACAAATGAAGCAGTAAGATTAACGAGTCATGAAGACGCAGTGCAACCATTGCCGCGTTCCAGAATCGGTAGAAGCAGGCGCCACTGTCAACTATTATAATGTGCACGAAGCATCTGGAGGAAGTGGTGTTATTGTTTTGATCCGTCATTACGGAAGTTCCGCTTCTACCAAAAGTAGTCAAGGAGCCAACGACCACCCCACATCAGGCAACGACTTGCGTGATTTTGGAAGGTAAATCCTTGTGGCATTCAACCAGAATTCTTCCTTCTCCACATTTTTCACGCTGTGAGAATTAGAATTTGCACATGCGTGCATCTTTCAATGCACTTTGCTAAGGGGGCCATGGGCCACTAGCCTTGAACAACCCCACCATGAGTGGGTCCCCTCCCAGAGCTGCTACCAGCGATATTCCTCGAAACGATCTGAACAGGAAATTCCGGAAATATATTTTCGTTGAGCCGATGCTTCTGCGAACTTATTATGCACTGCACTCCAGAGTAACGGCAGAATCATCACGTCCGTGTCTCCTTGCCTTGAAATGACGTACGCGTCGGCATACAATGGATGGCTTTCTGAACTTACACATAGTGGGATTCGATGTAAGGAGGAAATTGAAATTGTTCAAGGTCGAGAGTCGCCCATGGAATGACGACGCGATGCTTGCACAGTGCATTTTCCTCTGCTAGACCGAATTGTGTCACAAGGTTCCATCTGCAATGCGACACCCGCACTTAGATGGAGGGCAATCGCCAGTCCAGAATGACAAGGCGGCGTGTTTCTCCGCTCTTGTACGATGTAGTGTCGAGGAGGCAGAACAATGGCTCTCTCGCAGCTGCGGCTCCATGGAAGCAGCTTTGGATGAATATCTCACCAGACAGAGATCTTTGAAGCGACAGAAGGCATCTTCAGACTCACCACGCCCAGAGGGCCTCCCAGAGTTTGCGTCGCGAAGAGATGAACATATCACCCAGAATCAATTAAAGGCCGGGACGCCGAAAGCTGAAGCCTTTAGTAAGAGAAATATGAACTCGGCTTTGAGAAACGGAGCTGCATCAAGTCCTGAAGCAGCTACTCGAAGCCAAGTAGTTGTGATAGACCTAGCCAATGAAACGGAAGATGAGGATGCAACAGCAGCTGATGAACCTCTCAGATGCAGTCCGAGCGCCTCGCCTGGTGAGGTACTTTTTTGAGCGAGATGCCGTGGGAAATGGAAAGGAATAAGAATAAAATAGATTTGCTGTTCGCTGACTCAGTGTTAATGATATGCATGAGACTATTGGTAGGTATTTTTGGCCCGCTGCGCCTAAAGTGCACAATTTGTTGATGTTCTCCCTGCGCAGGCAAGTCGGAGAGGAAAAACTACGACATTGCTAACTTGGCACCGTCTGTTTCCTTCAATGAGCATCTCGCCCCTGATGTTAACAGTCTTCCTAGCGATTTTTCGTTCTTTTTGGGGGAATGTGTGGCGAGCGGCACAGTCACGAGTGGCACAATCAGCAAGCTGAGCCTCACAGTGAGCCCTTGGATCGTTTAACAGATTTTCCTTCCCACACATGCATATTGAAGCAGAAGTTTCTCTTCACTCTTCGCAGTGATGGCAGCAAACTGAAGAGACCAACAACGGCTCCACTCGATTATTATTTGGGCTGAACAAGACAGGCAGCATGCCGATGCTCTTTTGTGTCAGGACCCCTTGAGTTTGATGGTGGAGATGCGACTGCCACATACACAAAAAGTGGGGGCGCAACAAGCCTTCCGCAAGGTCAAAGCATCGAATAGAGGCTACAGAATTGTATATATACACCTTGACGACCCGGTCCTCCTGGAACACCAGAAACATCTGGTACAGCCGGAACTCCGCGCTCGAGACCCCCGGGTGTACCCACACACGGGAGCCCTTCCATCAGATGCATTGCAGGGACTTACAGGAGGATCAGGCTCTCGGGTATGTAGCCCGCTTGTGGGGCTAGATTTTCATAATCTGTTGTCTAGTATATCTGAGCAGACGACTTTCCTGCGCCTTCTGATCGACGGGCGGGAGGCTGCACGTTTTGACCGAGAAGTGGCCAGCTCCTTGGCCGCTTTGTTATTAGTGGGAGCCGTAAAAGTAAGGCTGTAATGCCACTGCATATGCTGGCCTGTGCTGTTGTTCCTTCTGTAAATTCCGTTTATCATCAGTACATATGGGGACAGGAGACACTGGTTAACTGTTGACCTGTTTGTGGGACCCTTCAGGCCAATGTGTGCTGGCTGCCAGACAGACTTCCTCCCCGCCGCCTCGCAGTTAACAGCAGTATTGCTGTTCGAATGACTGTGCAGATGACCGTGCAGGCACTACGTCTGAGTGCGCTTATGCAAAGGTACTAATGGCTGTAGATTCCATCTTCCTGGCTATAGAGGCCTCCCATTGCACTTCGTAGTTCGCAGGAGCCTCTCGTGTACACATCTTCAGTTAAGCTCATCGCTTAGTCTTCAGTGGAGGAATAAGGTGGCTTTGTCACGTTTCTGTTCTCTCGGCGCAGAGGAGATTCATGCCTAAATCAAGTTCTCTTCCCAGCTCTTATGGGACAGGCACTTTCGGCACTCATACGACTTGTGGACTTGCAGCCTGTAGGCGCCTCTCCAACACCTCGAGAAAATGAAACAAAGGCAACTGTTGGTCCTACCGAAGACATGAAGCTCAGCGCGATTCTGGGAGATATCAGAGCACGCAGGAGAACCCGAGAACCTTGCCAAGGCGAAAGCGACACAGAAGAAGCAACAGAAAGCTGTATGGAAAATACCTCCTATGCAGCTGCGCAGGCGGAAGAGGGATGCGAGCAGAGCCATCAGGGCATCATGCTTGACAGTGATGACGATGAAGCTGCGGAGAAAAGCGGTGTCCTCTGCCAGTTGGTTTTGGGAGAGGGGGCCGTGGAAGATCACAAGCACCGTGAGAGAAAGCGTATACCCTGTCTGGGTGCTCTGTACCCTCCAGCGAGTGTTTTTGTTTCCCGTCTTCGCCCATATCAAGCCCAGGGCCTTTGGTGGATGCTGCGGTGCGAATCTGAGCAAAGCATCGACCTGGAAGATTCACAGGAAGAGCTTGACCCTCTGTGGAGGAAGTACATCCTTCCTTCCCGTACCGCCCATCAGCTTGCCGATGACTCAGTACAATGTGACCACCCGTTGCCCATGGTAACTACACGGCTCTCGAAAACTGCGGCTGTGTTCGTTCCGCGGTATCTTTACGTGAACACAAGCTCAGGCCTTGTTTCAATAGAGAAACCCAACACGACGGGTCGAGTGAAAGGTGGTATCCTAGCTGATTGCATGGGCTTAGGAAAGACTGTGCAGGTCCTTGCCCTCATTGCCGTCAGCTTGTTTCAAGAGAGAGACCCTAGGGGTGCTGCTGCATGGTTAGCAACATCAACATGCAATGCACGTGAAGAGGAAAGGCCGTCTTCGAAATCAGGCCATGCAAATCCCGTGAGAAGCCCAATTGAGCCCTCAGAAATTCAAACTGCGGGATCAGATACATCTCCAGCGTCGCCGCCTTTAGTGTGCAACGACTCCTTGGTCACTCCATCACCGGTCTCTGTAAGTTCTGACGGAGACATTGGAGGCAACAGTACAGATGAGCCTGCTACAAAGTTGAAGCGAAACAGTTTGCTGGCTCCGAATCCTCTAGTTTTGCAGCGCACGCTGAGGCGAGATAAAGAAAAACTGCTGCAGGGAGGGACGCTCATAGTCGTGCCTTTGTCGCTTATTGGGCAATGGCATTCAGAGGTGGAGAGGCACCTGGCAAGAGGAGTGGCGACAGTGTTGCAGTACTACGGCCCAGCTCGTCCACGCGATCCGAAAGTGCTTGCTGCACACACAATTGTTCTGACCAGCTACCAGACATTGGCTTCGGACTTTCGTCACCTAGCGAAACGCGCGTTTGTAGAGATGGCAGATAGGGATGGTGGTCCACAGGCAGCTTTGAAATCGGATTCAGGATGCGTTGCAGCGAGCCCCATAGCAAGCATCCGTTTTCGGCGGGTGATTCTGGACGAGGGTCACGCGATAAAGAACACGGCTTCTCTGGTCAACCGTGCATGCAATGCTGTCAAGGCGGATTCACGGTGACGCACCACAGTTGCCCCTGCAATGTGTCGGCTAGTTCGCATCAACTCAAAGACAACTCCTTAGCAACGCCACATGCGATTCTTCTGATTGTGAGGCCCATTGGTGTTTTTCAGTTGGATACTTACCGGGACACCACTGCAAAATGATCTTTGGGACGCTTTTGCCCTCGTTCAGTTCCTCCGTGTTTCTCCTATGGGCGACCGGCGTTGGTGGGAGGCGAAAGTGACTCAACCAATGGAAAAAGGTGTGACGATGCGTCTGGCAGACTGCGATACAGCGAATGGCCCGTCATACGTTATGCTAATGTTGGTAGGTGGCTTATGCTTTGCTGCAGGGATGGTGCGAGCGGCAATTGATACAGTGCGCAGCACCTTAGTTCCTTTGATGCTCCGACGGCAAGGAGATCAGGCAGGGGAAGATGGGAAACCACTTTTACCGCTCCCTCCGCTTACGGTTCATACATTTAAACTGCAACTTACCTATGAAGAGCGTCTTTTTTACCAGGTCGGTGGGCCTTCTCAGTGCTAGCTTCATCGCACTTCTAGTTTTTGCAATCGAAGGCTGTGTATGCAATTCGCAATCATGACTTCATTCTTGCTACGGGACTCCAGAGCGCTGACGCTAAATTGTTGGGCGTGCTCGTGTGGCCAGACTGTTTTCGAAGACACGAAGGCAAAGTTTGATCAGCTTGTGCAGAGTGGACAAGTCCTGCAGCATTACACGCATGTCCTCCAATTCCTCCTAAGACTGCGCCAGGCATGCAATCATCCGTTGCTTCCATCTTATCGTGAAGAACAACGACGCCAGCAGTTTATTGACACGGTACTCCCCGTTCAAGGAACTTCGGCATACCGCAGCAAAGACACTTTAACCGGACAGCCTCACATACCTTCGGTGAGACTGAACACGTTCCAGTTGTCGTGCGCTGACATAATTACTGTATAGGTATAACAATGTACAACGAAAGGTACTAGTTATTTTGAGTGTACGCTGAGTCAGCCACATTTGTTGCACGTCCTTGGATTTGCTTTCAAAGCGCTAGCTGCCACGCTTCAAAGGGCAATTTCTCTGTTTTTGCGCTGATTTGGTCTTGCCTTGGTACGTCACAGTCCTCCTATTCTTGTTCTGATCCGGTTTTAAGGAGGTACATTCAAGATGCCTTGGACGGCAAACTGGAAAATTGTCCGGTCTGCCATGAGCCGCCACGCGACGCAGTGGTGCTAACAACATGCTGGCATTTGCTATGTGTCAGCTGTCTGTCACTGCTGGAGAAAAGCAGCGACGGCACACCAGCTGCGTGCCCAACATGCAACAAGAAGTTTCTTAATCAGAACATCCGGCTGCTGCCAGCAGGGTCAAATGCCACTGTACAGAGGTGGAAGCAGGTCGTCCTAAGGAAGCATCGTGAGTTGATCGCAGCTGCTGAAGCTAAAAAGGTACCTAAAAACGACAGGAAGGAAGTTCAATCATCAGACGGGTCACATCTGAAACGGGGAATGTGTTTAGCACGTACTGCGTCTGGAGCGTTCCCTGTGGAAAGCCTGGACACGGCTTCAAAGGCACTTCGTGGAAAACCTGAAGAGCTTTTTCAGGATGTCCCTGACGATGCCTTCTTCTTTAGCACAAAAATACGGCTGCTTCTAGCGCTGCTTGAGGCTGATGTTGCGGCGGGAAGGTCCTGCGTCATTTTTTCTCAGTGGACATCAATGCTTGACCTCCTAGAGATGGCATTTGCACGTGCAGAGGCCGTTCGCGCCATTTCGCAAACTCATTTGTCGAATACCACAACAGAGGTGGACGCGGATGATGATGTTATTGAGATGGGTGTCACCTTCACGAGGACAGGGCCAGCAAAAACCGAAATTGGCGGCCTCCACACTAAGAAAGAAGGCGCACGTTTGGGATGCAAGCCTGAAGCTAGACGAAATGTTTCAGCCAACCGGTTGTACAACTACCGTCGAATTGATGGAACACTAGGCCTGGAGGCAAGACAGCGCGCAGTCAAGTGGTTCTTAGGTGGTGAGTCACCTCTGGGGACTACTGAGGACACGTCTACTGCAGATTTAACCGAGACTGAAGAGGGACCGTTTATGGGTCAATGCAGTCTGAAGCCCTTCAATTGCATGAACGGCTCAGCTGAGGCTTCACTTCGCGTAGCCACTCCTGCGTCATCCCGACGTGGCACTGAGAGAGCCTTGGGAGCCCAGACTGATTCTTCTTCCCCTCCAGGGCACGGAAAGATACTCTTGTTGTCTTTAAAGACAGGAAACGTAGGACTTAACCTTGTCAAAGCAACTCGCTGCTACATTGTCGATGGTTGGTGGAATCCTCAAGTGGAAAAACAGGCAATGCGGCGCCTCTGGCGGTATGGACAGGCAAGCTGCCTTCTCACATCTAGTCTTTTTAGCCTGCACATCGTCTTGCTTTAATAGTTTAAGTCTGCGCACCAGTTAGTTCAACATGGTGTACAATTTTGCTCCATGCGTCTAGATGCGAACTACGAGCTTCTCTTCCACAGTATCGGTGTGCGTCATCCTCTTGGTAAGCTGCCTTTTGGTACACGCGCTCGTGTGTTGTCAGGATCAACCTGTTTCAGTGTTTCGTTTTGTCTGTGCCCGGACGGTGGAGGAACGAATGGAAGAACTTATCGAGTGGAAAGGTCGCCTGTCACGTAGCACGCTCCGCTCTGGTGATGTGGAATGCTCGGCAGATATAGAAAGCGGAGATGAAGATAGCAGGCGAAGAGGAAGACTATCGCTACAGGATCTTAAAAAGCTTTTTGAAGGTTGGGATGCAGATTTGGCTATTCCCGAAGCCCCCTGCTATTAACATTTTGTCGTCCGCACATTCGGCAAACTCCTCTACAGATGCGTATCTCTGGGGTTTTTGCCGTTCAACCAGATGTTTTTAGCATGCTTTTAGGTCCTTCAAGGACTGAGTACTTCTCTCTGAGCATTCGGATGCTTCACGGTTAGCATTTCGGCAACTGTGGCGTACTTTACCTTCGCAAAGGCGTCACAAGCTAGCAAGCTAGTTACTGTGTAGTCCAGTACTTGCTTGATTTTAAGTGTTTGGCTACTGTGCAGAACCGTCCACGACTTGTTTCCTGTACTGGACAGACCTCCTGCTGCACATGAATTCGTTGTTTAAAATGCTATCCTCACGCAAGCAACGATCGAAGCAGATTCTTTAACAAGCAGCCAGCTCTGGAGAGAGCGCAAATTGCTTTGGCGCTTGGGGGAGATACTTGGGAAGGGCCACTCTACTTCGTGTTTTGTGTATTGTTGCTGATGCACAAGAGAATCTTCTCGAAATTTCGTGCAAGAACAAACTCTAGCAGAGTATACTTCCCATCAAGAGTTCAGTTGACTGCAGCAAATGAGGCGCCACTACGTCATTACAGAATAGGGTCAACAAGCTACCAATTGGGATATACAAAGGCAGTAGAGCAACGCTGCTCTCTGAGACGAAGGCAAATTCATCCTAAAGAAGTTTAGGCTACAGTCGAATGCAATGCTTTCACACTTCATTGGGCATCAGTACAGGCAATGTTCATGAAACGATGGTCTTAATGGACATTGTATGGGGTCGTTGGGAGTGAGATGGCGACGATAGGAAACTGGTTGGTCCTGCAAGCACCCATATATTTCTCTTATATTTCTCTTGACGATTGCGCCTTGCATTTCTAAGCAAAACCTTTTTTAGGGTTCAACTGCTAATGGCTCATTCATAAGAGCTAAAGTGTATTCAAAGGTTCCTTTTTATAGAGATAACCATGGTAGTTGTTTGGTTGATACATGCGAAGGGCTTTAATAGTTGTATGGCTAATACGTGCTCAAGGCTATCCCTAGGAGGGGCTCTTTTTATTAAACACAAAATTATCCAGCATATGTAGGGTCTTGGTGATTATATCGGCCAAGCGGATAGCAGGTGGCTCTGTAGTGACCCGTGATGGATCGCTCAGGTTGCTGGTTACTGGCCCATCAGCCATCGACGGTAACGTATTGGCCTCCTGTGGAGCTTGCGGGTAACGGCGAAGCAGGGGCCAACTGCGGTGAGGAAGCGTGGAAAACGGCTGCCACATCTAAGGAAGTCAGCAGGAGAGCAAATTACCTCATGAACACAGCTTCGAGGTAGTGACGAGAGATAACAATACTTCTATGCTTTGTAACGAAAATAATGGAAAGGAAGAACACTTCCTGAGTAGCAGTTCGAGTGGAAGTCGAGTAGCAAAAGCTGCAGTAATTGAGGCTCCTACAGAGTACATTAGATTCGTTGCAGTTAAACAATGTCGTAGTTTGACTTCTATCGTGCTCATCCGGCACCACTCGTACGAATGGGCACCTGATTTGCCCTCGGCTTAATTCCAGAAGCCGTCGGCGCCTAACTCCATGTGATGCTATTCATGAACTTCTATGTTGCGAAAAGTGGAGCGTTTCAAGCGGTATTGTCTCCCTGAATATTGCAGCAAAAATAAGTAGTTTGGTCTTCGGTTCTACTTCATTGGTTTGTAGGTCCAAGGCACTGTGCGATATTTGGATGCAGCCATTTGTAACTGTCACTGTAGAAATTCTTAAAATAGCCAAGCAAGAGCGACTACGAAAGCACTTGCCAAGAACAACTTTATCAATCACGAACGGCAGTAGGGGGAATGAAGAATATTATTTACTGTGGAGCAGTGAGTGGGTAGTTGTCATTTCTCATGTTTGCTCTCCGTGGGCAAACACGCGTTAGCTTCTCATTCTATCGCTTCATCACGGTCTTCCTCCTAGCGGTGTGTTACGGGGATGCTGGTATATCACGGTGAGGCCATTGGGCGTTCCTCGCTAAAACTACCTACACACAAGTGACCCCGGCTTACAGCTGACGACTTCAGTTTGAGACGAAATACTTCCTCTGTGGAACGATGGAATTACTGTACCTCACACTGAGCAGCTACTTACATATTCAAGCCACAAAAGGCTCTCTTAAGCTCCGCAAGTTCGTACCTGGTGCGGCAGGCCGCAAACAATATACTAAATTTTCCCTGCAAAATTTTGGAGAGTCGGCATTCCGGAACAGGAAGTTTCTTAATTGGCAGCAACTGCGATCTACAGCCACTAGAAAACGCGGTGGACAACCCGTACTCGGGGAAGGGTGGCTGCTGTCCCAGTGCAACGCGTATCCACTTGATTGGCTACTCAGGAGGGTTGAAACTGGTCACGCACCAATTCTAGAACGGGAGGAACCTTTAGAGAGCGCTACAATAAATAATGTAGTATCCGCTGATGGGTAACTTACTTACGGGGTTATTCCTGAATCTAGGTGTTGCGTGTGTGCAATCTTGGGAATTAATTGCGGGGTTATTCAGCCATAATTTGTTCTATTTTTAAAAATGTCGATGAGTGGCTTAGTATGCTGCATGCATGATTTTTCCTGTTGATATGGAACCATATGCATTTTGCAGGCTTCCTGGGGCCACTGTTGAGGCCCCAGCCCACAGCCACTCTTCGGGCTTCGAGCCTGCAAGCTGCTGCCGCTAACGGGTATCCCTTAAAGTTTAATACACTTCAGTTTGTATTTTGAAGTGTGCACATTTCTCTTATTGTACTCTATGTGCCACTGTCTTTAGGGGCCTCTATCTTTTGGTGCCTGCTCGGGCAAGACCTGCAAATGACCAATATCCAGCGGGCGAAAATATCACGAAACAGAGCTTTACATGGGAGCAGCTGGAGCTTCTTAAATGTGTCCATCGCTTCTCTCGAACCTCGACATTCCAAAGTGCCCTCTGCAACAGCGGCGCCGGCGGCTTCTGGTGTCGCCACGTTTACGAATCTGACTTCAATGGGAAAGCTCATAGTTTTCTCCGACAAAGGGGGGGACAGCTGTGCATAGCAGTGGAAGGGGGAAAACGGATTCAGCGTATTCCCCACCTCCACAGGGGAAGACATGGGGCGACCACTGCTTCTGCCGAGGATTCTCTACCGCTGCAGCTGCTGTATTCGAGATTCCAGCTGGAAGACAAATGAGCTATGGAATCGAACCAGCTACTCCCCTTGAATTCCCTAAAGAACTACTCTGGAGAAGTTCAACGAGAGGATTTACTTCGCCGCAGCCGACACTCAGGTTTGGTTGCCGGTCTCAACAGGGCTGTCCCGCAGTGCGATGATGAAAAACAGTATTGTACGGAAGCACAGAAAAATCCGGAACCGTTTCAGGAACTGCACGTGCCGAGAAAGACCCCACTTACGCAGCAGATACGTTCCGACGGGAAATGCATTTCAGGGGTATTCTCTGGCATGGAAAGAGCCCCCGTGCGTGCTAGGCCGCTGAACTGCTTCCATTCCACACTGAAAAATAGGGCACTGAAGCCACCGCAGTGCTGCACATCTGAAAGCCATAATTTGGGGGAAACTTTCTCTGGAGGGCCAGAGCAGTCTACAAGAGATTGTACCGATCATGGGGATGAGAGCAGCATGCCAACATGCCACAACACTTCAGGACACGGAAGCTCAGGTTTTCAGGAAGTCAACAGGTCACGACTGACCCACTGTAGCCTCAGGGCAGACTCAAGAACACCAGAACGAGCACCAGTGGGCGCGCCATCGGCACAGCACTGCAGTGCCAACTTCAGCCCTAACAAAGTAGAAAAATCCCCCGCTAAGCCACAGCGCAACTCGGTCGTGGTAAGCTGCTCAGATGGGCCAAGCCGATTTCCATGTGGCAGAATGGCTGGATCATGTGATTCCTGTTCGCCTCTCCCTGCTGCTTCTGTCGGTCATTCCCTCGCAGCCGCTCAGGGGGTTGGATCTGTCGGCACCATCTCTTCAGCAGCAGTGCAGGATGTTCAAAGGCCATCAGCGATATCCGCTGGTGGCACTAGGAGAAGTGCAGAAGCGCCAACGCCAGCATCACCGCTTTCAACAGAAGCAGCTGTATGTGCAGTTCCATCGATTTGGCCATCTGCGCAGTCTGTTCCATCTGCAGGACCACCAGGTCCAAAGTCATCACCAACAGCAATAGCAGCAGTTTCGGCAGGCAATGGGCCGTCAAAGAGACCGTTTCTGCAGCCAGTTGGAATTATTAGCTCGCCAAGGGTAACGCGCAGGCAGGCTTCCGCTGCAGCGCTTGCAGAAGTGGTGCGAATCGAAGACTCCTCTGACGAGGAGGGGCCTTCTTCCTTGATAAATCGGTCTGGAAACCCGAGCGGTTCTCCAGAGGAGGAGCTTGAAAACTGCAAGCGAATTCCCCAAACTACAAATGGCGAGAGTGTCAACTATTCTCCATCTGGACCGCACCAAGGGGTTCGCGCTGACGCTTCGCAGGAAACGGCTGCTTTCATTTTATTGGCAGCTGCCCTGGTTGGAGAGGATGGGCATTGCTGTTTGCTTAATCCTGAAACCCTACGCAGGGCTGCAGTGGAGCACGCAGTTGTGCAACAACACGAGCAGCAGCCGTGTATTGGTAAAAATGCGTCAGCAACACCAACGAAGGAGAACGACACAACAGAGCATGCACCCCAGGGAGACGGCAGCCTCACAAACTGCCTCCTGGTACTGCAAGTACGTCGTGAAGAGGCCGTCGTTTCGCTCGATCTGTGGAGGCCTCTGCCTCAGCCCTATTCGCCCTCGGCAAATGAGCAGAAAAACGATTGCAGCCACTCGTATGGCGAGACAATTGCACTGCCTGTTCAAGACCGACTGGAGAGGCTTCTTAACTTTCCCCAGCAGTCTATCTCCTTTTTAAAATGCCTGAAACTCTACGCTGGGACTTCTTGCCCAAGCTTCCTAAACATTGGACAGGGGGACAAGCAAGAAGGCTCGTGCAGATGCGCCTGTAGCAGTAGGAAGATTCGTCTCTGCCCTAACAAAAGCAGTAGTAAGTCTAGAGCAAGCCACGATGCGAAAGCAAAAGACAGGAGGCATACAAGAACATGCGCAAGGGAAGAAAATCCTCAGGAGAAGCATTTCGGCGAGGATTTTCCCAGAAACCGCAAGCCGTTTGTCCTCACTGGTGACACGGACGCGACGAATGTTCTTGCGCCAGATACGTTTAGTTCACCCGCTCGGGATGGTGCTGCTTCTGCTTCTCCCGGTGAATCACTTACTGACATGATGCAGCCTGCTCAATTGGCAGCTGGAGATCCATCTGCTACTAGAGGCTATCCGGATGCTACCACTACCGCAAGGACTGCTACCGGAATGGAAGCCACAGAATATAGAGAATCCAAAACGAGCAGTGAAGTTAGTTACAGAAGCTGTGATGATCGAGAAGCCACGGGAAAGGCAATCAGTAGTGGAACTGCTAGTGAGGAGCACAGACGACGAACCAAGAATAGAACCAACGACAAGCGAACAAAATCGGCCAACGATAGTAAAAAGAGCCAGAAGAGCAGAAGGGATCATGGAAGCTCTAGAAGAGAGGGACACTCTAGAAGATCAAGATCACCAAGGGGTGTTGCGACTGCCAAGACTAAATCGCAGCTTCCCCACTCCAGCCAAAAAGTATCAGCTGAGGAAAACAAGAAAGATGGGCATTTCGTCACTCCGCGGAATGCTCTCATTGTGACGGATGGGAAGCCTTTTCTAGGAGCGGAGCTCACTACAGGAGACGCCGAGCTGACACGCTTGAAGACGCACAAGCCGGCACAAGGCGATGCTGAGGTGGACTCCTGCAAGATGAAGGGAGACAAAGACAGTCGCAACAGTAGTGCCAACTTGCGCGTCACTAGTGTCACCTGTAAGAGTAACAGCAAGAAACGGCGGCAGCATTCGAGCAACGGGTCTGTCAAATCCAGCGCCTCTTGTTCCCTTGCCATCAACGAATGTAAAGAGTGCCACACAACGGGAGAAAAAGCGCCAAAAGAGCATCAACCAAGCAAAGAATTGCCCGGCGCGGGAACTTCGGCTTCCAAATCAAAGTGTTATTGCAGCCACGTATTCGACTGCAGGAAATGCCACAAGGCGTGCGCCCGTTGCATTTCCGCTGGAGCCACCCCTCACGTTCCTGTTCTCTATTTAGAACTTTGCAGTTCTGGTACACGGAGTCTGTACTGCAGTGAAATACTGCAAAGGGCATTGGAGCTCGACAGCGGACAGGCCTCTTGTGTTGCGTCGTCCGTCGAAAAAGGGCAACCTAGCGCAGAAGGTGCGCATGCGGTGGCATGTAGTGGCGGCGTCCCTGCTGTGTTGCCCACGGCCCACAGCACCGGCTCTAGATGTTGGAACCCTCATGCGGACGGTGGAAGAGGTGGGAGTAGCACCAGCAGCAAGAGTGGGGAAACGAGCAGCATTAGCAGCAGTGCTAGCAGCTCCACCTGCAGAGCCACCACTGCGTGTGCCGTCGATTGCAACAAAGAGGACAGCCGCCATCGTCGGTCATCGAGAAAGCTTCACGAGGTAAAGGACTGTGAGGCTGATAGCCGGCACCGGGCATCCAGCGGTGTCAAGCACAGCTCCGGATTATCATCCAGAACGAAGAGGGAGTGCAATAGCAGCTCACGGCGCGGCCACAAGTGCAGCAAAAGGCAGAAGAGACGACGGCATGGGCACTCACCAACATCTGAAACAGTAGTGGATGAGACATTCGAAAAGCTTTTGAGTTGCTCAGCGAACCAATCCGTGCTGGCGTGTAGCATCTGCCTCGATTGCTGCACAACCGGCTGCTGTAGTAATTCCACAACGAAGTCGCTTCTTGGCGCTTCCACTGTTGCCAAAGATACCAACAAAAACAAAGCCAGTGTGAAGCTTACAGCTGCCGGCGCCACCACTTTGGGAGCTGCTATTCAAGAGACCAGCAAAGGGTCCTTGCTGAAGGCAGAGGGGCCCTCCGTGGAAAAACAGACGACTGGAGATTTGTTAAGGGAGCCAATCGAGCAGCTTCCACAAAGAAAGGGCCCTTGGTTGCTCATATGTGTAGGTCCGTCACTGCAAGCTGCCCCCGCAAAAGAAAGCTTAAGTTCAACCTATGAGGGCAGAAAAGGCGCCCCTACTGAGCCGCATTCTGCGCAGAGTGACATGAAAGTGTCAGGTCCTGCAGGAAGCGGGGCCCACGGCAGCAGCACAGAGATAAAATTATTTGAAAGCGAATATCCTAGTGGCTGCAGGGGTGATTTGGAGTCGCTGTATAAGGTTATTCTTCCCTCAGACGTAGCAGCTCCCCCACTATATAATCTTGGAGGTCTAGAGTCAGCTGGCGATCCCGTGGACGTCGGAAATCTCTCCATGTTTTTTGCGAACTGCATTAGAAAACAGTCCGGCTCTCACGATCATGAAGACGACGCGCATTTCAAAGGGAATCGTTCCCAGAGAGTAACAGAACTTGTCCTTCGCATCTCAGAGGTGTTGCATGAGTTCGTCTTGAGGAGTATTGGGCCATGGAAAGCTATGCGCAGGAGCAGAAGCGCTATCTACAGCCTATCCTTAGAGGCTCTGGTGTCCTCGTGGAGAGCTAGGGATTTTCGGACGACTGAACATTTTTCGGAGCAGGGAGAGCGGGTAGACAGGAGGCATTTGCAGTCTGGGTCTGCTGCAGGCTTGGAGCCCAGTAGATCTGCGCCTTGCAAGGCAAATATTACGGGAGAAGTTTTCGCAGGACGAGCAGGCAAACGACTAGCAACAGCGGTCACCTCACCAGCCTTTGACTTACTTCTGGATGACAAGACTTTGCGGCGCCTTAGTGATAAGGAGTTCCTGGACGATACCATAATTGACTTTTGCCTTGGATTCATCGTTAACCATGTACGCTTGCACTTTTTCTTCTTAATTGAGTTGGCCAAGGAGACCGACTGCCATGTGCATGTGCTTTGTTAAACTTTAAAGTTGATCGCCTGGTGCGCTGGCATCAATTGCCACCTGTTGTGTGCCCCTACCCGCTCTTATGTCGAAGTTTTGCACTTGGCTGTCCTTTTGGGGCGTACGAGCAGGCGCTTCACATTTTGCCTTCCTGCTTTCCGCAGTTTCACGATATCTGTGCCCAACCATTTGTCGTGTGCTCCTCCTTGTTACACACACAGTTGTTACAGTCGTTACTTTGTTCCTGTTGTGTACGGTTGCAGATTTTGACGCCTCAGGAGAGGGTTCGTGTGCACATTTGCAATACTTTCTTTCTCTCCGCGCTCATGGGACAGAGATGTGAAATCGAGGCGCACAGCCGTCTGACTAGGTGGCTCAAAAAAGAAGTCACTCCCCTTCCGCGGAAGGACTTCATTTTTATTCCCGTTCATCACAAGCACCAGCACTGGAGCTTGGCGGTCGTCGTTTGTCCCTGGCGGGCTCTCAACCCAACGCAAAAGAGCGGAGGAGAGAAGGCTGTTAGGTCAGCTGCTGTAACTGTAAAGTGTAAGCCTGAAGCTAACAGGTCTGTAAGAAATTTCCAGCTGTCTTTCTCACCGGGCATGCATGCGCAGCAGGCTGGCGTAGAAAGGCCCGTCAGCAGTGCCCTAGCAGAAAAACTTGCACCACCGCCCGTTGTACAGCACCAAGCGGTCGAGTTACCTACCCCGTTAAAGACTCAGGGCCCTCACACACACAGAGGATGTCGCGCGAAGGCTCGACTGTTTTACGTTGACTCCATGGGCCTACGTAGCGTGTTTGATCGCAGTCGAGGCCGATTAAAGAGATTTTTACGACACGTAAGAAGAGACAGCCTAAGATAGTGACGACAGCATTCTCGCGGGATGAATGTGGAGGAGCGTGCACTTCGTCGCATCACCATCCAGGTTCATTTTGTTAAGTAGTGAAAACTGCTGAGTTTTCTGTAGGCTTTGCTACCCAGAGCTTGGGATGAGGTGACACCCAAGCTATGCTCTTTATGTGTTGAGTGTCCTGTAGGAATTCGAGCATCGCTGTGGGGGCGAGATGAACTGTGGGCAGGAGGTGGAATTATGCACAGAGAGCTGTTGTTGGCACGATGGCGTTAGCTGCACCTTGCACACTCCACGCCAACAGAATGGATATGACTGCGGCGTGTTTGTTGTTGAGTATGTTTATTTCCTGACGCGGAACCTCAACGCGATCGAGACGCTCCTGTTGGGACCGTCGCGCGATTTTCAGCCTCAGCAGCGCAGCTGTCGGGAGCAGACCCCCGACGCTACTGCTTCCTTTGTCCCTCATAACTGGTTTGTCCATCCTGGCACCAGAGTAGAGGCTGCGAACCACGGCAAAATGCTTGAGGCTACTCTAGGTTTCTACTGCCACTGCATGGACGTGGGGATCCCAAAGGAAATGCCCAGGGTTGTCAGCTCAGCTTCAGGGCTGGCTTCCAGTTTAAAAGTTCATTCAGCGGGGTTTGGGCAGATGCATACAGCGATGCACGGTTTTGCAGCCGCTGATACATCCAGGCAACAGGAATTGCGACAGCAGGCAGGTACTCGTCAATCACCACTGAACACTGCTCTGGCAGGTGCTTCCTTTGTTACTCGAACTCTCACCCCCCCGCCAGTAGAACTGGTTTGCCGTTCCATGATCCCCCCTGATGTGCCCCAGCTTCACGATGAAAAAGCTTCGGTAGGAGACGTCTGGAGGGCAAAGGATCAGTCCACCACATCAAAGCTGAGTTCAGCTGAGCCCGAATCGATGAGGCACTGGAAGGCGACTTTGGCATTTCAGGGCCCTCTTTGGGGTCCGCTAGCCCCTTCCATCAGCAAACGGCGGTCTGCACATACCAAATGGTTTTCACAGGCCCGTGTTACTGAAAGGTGAGATTGGAGAGCTTGAGCAGCTGCTTGGAGTTGATAGGGACCTTACTGTAAGGCATACGCTTGCACAGGGCGGAATATTTGGCTTGATTTGCGAGATTCTGCGTGTCGCAGGCGATCCCAGCTACACAAAATGCTCCTATTCATGCGGCAGAACGTCCTCTGGCAGGAGGATCCAAAGCTTGTTGCCCACCTAAAGTCTCTGTTTCTGGATATTGAGCGGTCTTGCCACTAAGTGCCAGTTTTGCGCAAATCTAGTTTCAAAGCATCTGTTTTGATTTCTTTTTGAAACAGCTTTTCTACCTAGTAGCTTCCTGTACCCTGCGTTGCTTCGTTACTTTAGCGGCAGCTCTTTCGTGTATGCATTCTCTACTAGCAATACAGTTTCGTGAGGCGGCTAGTAAAAATGTTTTTCAGCAATACCTAAGTGGAGAGTGTGGGGACATGACAATATTTTAAAGCCTGCTTGTTGGATACATCCACATGCAAGCCCAGAGGCAGTAGAGACATTGCTGCCGAACAACTCGCAGTGAAGCCTCACAACCGTTTCATAAAAACAGTGGAATCTCAAAACAATTAGCATTTTGTGGGTTTTCTTGTCTCATGAAGTATTATCTCGTCCCAGGAACGGATTAGGGGTAAAAAGGATGTCGCGTACATTCGTCATGAACGGACTTTTTAACGGTAGGAAGGAGCGCCCCTGGTTGTCCGGCAAAAAGCTCTTCGAGTTGACCTTCACCTTCCCAACGACTCCAGAAATGCGGCGTGGGAACGACAACTGAGACCCACGATTTAGGCATATATTGAGGAAGCATGCAGACAATATGAGGGTAACCGATGCATCCTATTCCCGCAGCCTGTCGCTGCATTTGAACGTGCTTCACTGCGAGCTCTTGAAAAGGTAAGTGTTGTGGCGAATGCCATCGCTGTGGCCATTGTTGCCACTGTGCAGCCCACTGTTGTGGCACTTGCTGTTGAGGCAGTTGCCCATCTACCAAGATGATTTGCACTGGGCTCTGTTGGTTGCTGTATCCAACCGGGCTATGTCGCTTTCGTAGAGAAGCACCGTGCAAACTTGAGCACTGGGCCTGCAAAGTGGTTACGCCAGGTCTCCACTGCCATGCTCTACTGCCTCCGAAACTGCGTTGGTTCACTGCACCGCATGTCGAAGCTGTGGCTGATGCACAAGAGTACTCGAGAACGCCCTGCCCAGGCTGGTAGGAGGCAGTACATGCCGATGCCTCAGTGCTATGAGTTGAAGATCCCGACGTAACTATTTCCGCAACTGGGATTTTACCTTCTGTTGTGTCAACAAAAGAGGAGTCGGTCTTTCCATCTATCCTTTCTTGCTTACGCTCCGAGCAAAGTTTAGACAAACAGCTCATTTGGAAGATCTTACATTCTGGCTGCTGCAACTTCGTTTGTACCTGAGTCCCGCTAACTTCCATTCTCACGAGCGACGACGAAGCCTCTTCAGAGGGATTGAGTCCTACCGACGGTATGCTGGCGGTGCTTTGCATCATCCCAAGGGCAGCCTGCTCTTGCTGTTGCTGGGGAGGGAGTCGTGTAGAATATGCTTTAATGCGAGAGTTTAGCTCAATACACTTGCTACTCGAAAGTCTCTTTTCCCTGTGTCCTTTTCTGTTTATGGCGGAAAGTTCTGAGGAACGCATGGCTTTTAAACCTTGCTGCCGAGTTTCTGTGCCTTCACGGAAATACAACCAGCTGGGGGCTACTTCGCCTCGGCAGCATGAGTTCTGTGAAGCACGCCAATTTTGAGTGGGAGGTGCTGCTTCTGTGTATACTAGCTTTTCAATCCCTTCGGCGTGACTAGCGTGTCGTGGGTGAGTACAAGGCGGTCCTCGGCATGTCGATGTGCATGCAGAACGGATACTTTTTTCTCCCGATTGTGTCTCCTTCACAACTAGGTGTTCGAGTTTCTCAACAGCCAGCGTTTCCGTAGGGAACATGGTGCAGCATAGCCCCGTTTTCCGAGATAGAATGGCATCTAGTCTTTCCATTTGATGTTGCAGCTCTCTCTGTAAATGGAGGGCCTCTCGAAGTTCTTCTGGGCTGTGACACGAAGCTCTGGGCAGCTGCTGCACTCACGCATTTCGGCACATGCTTGAAGCAAAACTGAAGAATTTGCTTTTCTGATTTTGTCAGACGCTTAGTACACTACATCGGTGGTCAACTGGAAGTACCCACCACCATCTTCAGGCCTTCTGCAGCTTTCTTCAGCCTGAATTTACATGCCCAGAACGCAGTGCCAGCAGCCACTGCCGTGATGCTAACGTTCTCGACGCTGTCTATCACGATGACCAACGGTCTGAAGTGTGTCCAGCAAGCGTATTTGTCTCACTCCTTTAAAAGTTCATGCTGCTTCAATAGAAACTGCTTCGTAGTGGTGGCGCCTATCTTGATTGGCCTCTCTCGGAGACAAGAAGCTCTCTGGGCAAAGTCGATTGCATGTAGCGACAGTTGAGTAGCGGTGCTTGCGGGGTTGATTGTCACCAACAGCACAATGCTTGCATCGCTGTGAAGGCTCCTCTGAAAAAATGCCACAACCATTAAATGTGTCGTTGCATGCGAAAGCCCATCTCACTCCAGTTACGCACAAGTGTTCAGAGCTTAAAATTAGTGGGCATCCGTCCAAATACTTCTGACTAAATCCCGCTGTTGCAGAAAGATAAAAGCAGTTTTGCGGTAAGTTGGGAGAAAGCGCAAACTCCTGTCAGACAGCGGCACCATATGCAAGCTTTTTGACACACCGCAAGAATGCGAGTGAGATTCGAATAGCGGTAGGGAATTGGGACGTCTGAACCCGCCATGCCCATGCCGTTTGTGTTGGCTGTGCCCTGCAGATTGCAGAGAGAGCAGGTAGCCATCAGCTGCTTGTTGGCTTATATAGGTATAGTCACTAGGAGACTTACTGTGTGCTAGCTGATAAGCGGCATTCTCACCACAGTCGTACCTCCCCACGTCTTCGTTCCTCTTGCTTAACGAGTGACCCAAAGCAGAGGCTGTAGATTAACGGAACAACAAATGGTCCAAGATGTAGAATAAGCAGGGGATCAAACGACATTTACACTATACAAGCCTACGCATCATTTCAGACAATCATACCTGAGGAAGAATAAGGACTTGTTGATTACTGTACTCTCGGCGCACCGAAGCTAAAACGAAGCACATTTGATCCCGTCACAACTGAATGTTCCGCCATGCGCATCTGCTGTTCATGAAGCAACCCTTTGCAGCCCATTCGCTTCCAACATTAGTAAGCTGCGCACCCAGCCCATATTAGCATTGCACCCAAGACGATGGAGGGCTCACCTTCTTCGTCCTGATGTCAGTTGCATCTTCTGGCTGACGGAGCAGAGCTGCAGGGCAGCGAGACATTCGCTCTGCTCCAGCAAGGTCCACAAGGGTGAGGGAGCTGCTACCAAGCTCAACTCGACTCAGCTGTCCCATGCACCACAAATCCGACCATACAACAAGCCGCGTAAAAACTGCAACGTGCGATCTGCAGAACCGTCAGTGGATTGCGCCCAAAAAAGATAAAAAATTACTGCTTTTCTGATAGACTGAGTGCTGACTGATGTGTGGCTATATACTCAGAGCTGCTTAGCAACAAGCGATGCAGGAGTAGGGCGAACATATGTCGAACCTAGATGAATTGCTATTATGGTCTGTAGAGGCCACCTTTCGTCTTTTCTCACACCTGTGGGCCCAGGTACAAAGAACACATCCTTGTTCTGCAGTTTTCCTTTTGTTAAGGCTGCCATCAGTCTGGTTCACTTCGAAAAAAGTGACAATGCTGCGATCTAACGCCTAGTCTTCCAAGCACCACGCTGCCCAGTCGCTCACTGACGCAGGATCTCAGTCAGTTCTTCACAGCTCATCACAGTCACTTCGCAGAGATTTTCCACATGAAATACTCCGGTGTGGGGAGTTTCTTTTACCTAAGGTTCCCCGCAAACCCAGCAACAAGCCGTTTTGACGCAGGAAGGCGCAGCTGGAGTTCTATGCAGCTTCACTTGACGGTTGCGGCGCTGCAAGTGTTTCTTATGTTCATACAAAATCATAACACTGCTTCATTGCTCCAATCCCGCCAATCCTAAAAGTAACGACTGTGTCTTACACACACGCATCTTGGGGGGTTTCATTCCGTTGCTTGAGTCTTCTTGCCGCAGCAAATCATGTACCTTTTCCAAATAGACCTCTACAATAGATACGCGGACTTCATAATGCTGAGTTAAAGAGAGCCACAAAAGAAGTGCATACAAGAAAGTACATAACACAAGTTTAAAAATTTATAAACGTCTAGGTGCGGACTGTTAACGAGAAGAAATTCCGCTTATCAAAGCAATAGTTTGGGGAATGCTAATGCAGTAGTCCAGCAGGCTAAAAATGGAGCCCAGGAGGGCTTCAAAAGGGGCTAGAGGGCTCACCAGGGTTGAGACACCTTCTGCACTGTGAAAATCTTGCCTCTCATGCTTTTCAATGAACCTGAAGATGTCTGAAAAGTAACCGGTGCTCCAGACGAGCCATCCTCACACCTATTCTCAAGTTGCAAGAGGAGAGCATCCAGCATGCGCGTCGTCTCACCTCTCATGGAACGCATGAGAATACCTTCATCGCATGCATCCCCGAAAACGCTGTATGATTTCCCGCTTCCTGTTTGGCCGTACGCTAGTAAGCAGCAATCAGTCCCTGAAGACGCACCACCACACCAGTACTTTCTCAGCACAGTGTATGTTCGGTCTTCCTAGACAAAATAATGATTATTTCAGGCAAATGGCATTTCAAGTAGTTGCTAGAAAGCAGCGCAGAAACTTGTAGACTGCAAGGCTACGAAATATTAGCAGATTCCCTTCTGAGGGAAACGCAGTGGGGATTAAGTGGGTTGCCAAAACAGGTCATTTCTCTTACCTTCAAGCACCTTCTGCACCAAAGGGAGCGCTGCCTGCTTGTATACAACTCCCGTGTCATCTGGAAAAGTATTCACACAGCAGTATGCTACTTTTCGTGGTGAATGCCCTTGCCACCAAGAGATAGGTTTCGAGCAAGGGACCAAAAGCCCCAGTTGCTAGCGTTTCCACAAAAGTGTTTGGTTTTTCTCTACACCACTCGCAGCTCTTTTGATTTGACGGACCGTGGGAATCGAAACAGCCGCTGAAGGACAGTCTGGGCATGCATCGCAACCTGCAAGACTCTTGCCCTTCAGGCCACGGCCTCAGGAACAGCTCCTTCTTATTTGGAGAGACTGTCCAAGCGCACTGTATCCCACGAGCTTCCTTAGCACAGTTTGGATACACAGTGGCTCGAATGGAGGAACTGCAGTACAATATGAACTTGGATTCTTTTCTATGTATCACTGGCATTGCTCATCGCTCTGCTAGTCGCCAACAGCATGGACAAGTACTTCAATATTTGTATTCAGTAGCTACACCACATGAGTAAAAACGATATTTTGTGTTTGCTGAATGCTAGTAGGGACTGGCTCAGACTTCTTCGGCGGATAACGGCCTCAGCCGGACAAAAACCTTGACACGTGACGACGGCTCTTCACATGTCATCTTCGTGCTGTGTCGTCACATGCGGAAATGATTCGATGCACACCGCCTGAAACCAACCAGCATTAGGTAAACTGGAGCGGAAACAGCTCAAAATTCCCTCAGCAAAGCCAGAAACGACCGGAAACATCACCAGCAGACAGCTTCCGCACCCTAGATTTATACTTGGGACAGTTTTATTTTCATGAACTATGATACCTGCCTTTTGAGCTTCATTAATTCCAACCCCCCACGCAGCTCCGGATTTCTTGCTAGAAGGCCCTATCTGGTTTACAACGCACCCCACGGCCTCATATACCGAGACCTGTGAGATGTGGCCCACTCTAGCACTTCAGATTTTGAGGCCTCTAATGTAAGAAAAACAACAGCATAAGCAAATAAGGGTAAATGAAGGCAGCAGTATTCCTGCCAGTGACCTCTGTGCAGTGACCTGCCGCTCACTTGATCGCGTCGGGCACTGATGACCCGCTGTACGAAGTAACCGAAATCGGCCCTCAATTCAGTAGAGGAGGACCATTCTACAGCATTATAAAGGCAGATGTAAAAAGCAGCTACACTGGTTTCCTTCTTCCTTCATGTAAATACTACCGAATTAGATGCCCGGGGCATCGGGTGCGTCTGGTCAGCCTCAACGTTATTTCCAGTAGGGTCACCTCCTTAAACTGCATCCACGGACAGTTCCAGGCCAATAAAAGAAAAGCAACCTCCTATGCAACAAAATTGAATCGCTTGTTGTAATGCTGAAGCTCTATCCTATGAACTGACTACCACTCCCGGTCACTCTGGCACACCCAACTAATAGTAGTGGCTGCACCAGACGAATAACTAAAGCTCAGCACCTTTCAGTCAGGTTGAGAACCTTTATCTACTCCAGAGCCATAGATTTTCGCTGGCTAGCAGTTATTCTGTCATCACTTCGTGAAACACTCCCAAAAGCTCCCGGATAACCAATTCCCATGGGTCACTCCCCACGAGCGAATTTTGCAGATAGCTTCTTCATGGCTAAGAAGCCTGGCATGAGACTCTACGACGCATCGCTGGGCGTTGTACAAACAGCACCATCCTCCACAATGAGCTGCGACCAAACAGTTCTTGCAACCCTCAAGCTTCCTGTCCCTCCGTTAGGGCACAATATACAGAAAGCTGATCGAAATTTGTTCTGCGCTTCATCCCACATGCATTATAAGACAGTCTCATGGAAAGTCTTTAAGTTAAATTTGTTGTTTCTGCATGGGTTGCGCCGTGATAACTGCTGCCACACAAAGTGCCAACGCTACGGAGGCAGACTCTTTACCTGCACAACTTTGACGCTAAAAAGTTTATATGCAGTCTAATAAAAGCAAATCGTGCTCTTTGAACAAGTAAGTGAACAGAAATGAGAACGAGAGCTGCAGTCATAATCCATTCAGGTTAAAGTGTTGTGCTTCGCCTGCTCCGGCAAAAAGGAGCAAGGCTTGCGTATGGAGGATTTATCAGCATAGTTTTGCATTCTTTCTAAATCCATTCCCCCTCAAATTCATGGAATTATTAGGCCAGATGGCTCCCACCCAACCTGCGTAGTGCACAGTTTTAATGCCCTGGTGCGGCAACGTCTGCACGTCAGTCACGCAACTTGTCGGCTGCGCGTATGCCTGGTTTAGTCATCATACGCATCAAGTAAATATCCCGTTGTCTCCCTACCGAGAAGCTTCCTGTATAGGTTGCTTACTGCGAGCAACATGCGGCGCCGCTACTGCAGTGGCGTCTGCGTAATATGCGTGTCTAGCTTTGCCACAGGAACTGGGACCTCAACATAACGCGGCACATAAATGGGTACGGGGACGTCAACATACGTTGGCGAAAGACGTGGAGCGGCGAAAACCTGGGGACGATTGTCAAAACAACTCACAATCCAAAAGTGATACCTAGGAAGTTTTCCCTTTGGAAACTGGACAGCGATGGCTGTCAACCAGCTAGATGCTCACAGGAGCCATTTCATAGACAGCATTAGGCAGTTAACTGTACTACGAGTAAGAAAGGGCGCTACTCAGCTGCGCAAACATACTGTTGTCGTAATTCGCTTCACTGGGACAGGCGTTGACATCATCGGCCCCCTTTCATCTGCTTGGCATAATTGCAGCGTGGTTGTTGGTCTCTCCTTTAAGCCTCTGGCTTGTAAAACATCCTTTCGGCTATTCTCCATTTGGTGTCCGTGGAAATTTGATCAGTTCGGCGAGTTCCGCTGATTCAAACTGCACGGTCGTAGAGACGCTGTCCTGAGATTAATAAGAGACGCTGAACACGAAAGATTCTCGATTGAAAACAGCCAGTAGCTCAAGAGCTCTGCCGACCTAGGGCTGTTTTCATCGCCTCCGCCTCCTCAAACTGCCAAGACAGTGGCGCATGAATCTGGAACTCTGGCAAAAAAGGATTTGGTGTTGTCTTTGGAGCTAAGTACGTGTCTTTTTGGAGCGTAAAGGGAAAAATTCGAGTAAATTTACCGAGGGTACAGCTTGGTGTGACAGCTTAATTGTTACTGGCAAGGCGACTTGGGCACGGTCATCGATAGGCGGGTAGTTAGCCGATGAAAGACTACTAGAACAGGCTGCGCTTCCGTGTTAAAGCGATAGAAACGGCGATGTGCCACAGATCTAGTCAGAAGTATTTGTGTAGGGAGGGACTGAATGAATGGAGGCGCAGTTTAGGAGAAGGTGATCGACGGAATTCACCGCCGTCGGGGCTGGAGAGACAGAGTTGTTTAGCGCGCTCAAATCGTTTGAATGATGCGTCTCCCCGCTTTCCGCATTGACATATTATTGGCCTGGAGTCCACGCGAAACAGCAAGAGACCAAGCTATAGTGGCTCTCACCCTGCGTTGTCGAGCTCTGCCATCCAGCCTTTCTCTGAAGCGACACTGGCGTTCGTTATTGCACTGGAAAACTACCTGAATTGCATTTCTGAGTCTTTTTTATGAGATATGTTTGCTTGTTTTTGCATGGCGCGCAAGAAGGAGCAAGTGCGACGCTGAATTCTCTGCTGTAACTAGTGACCGTGGTGTTGTGTTTGGTCAGGGATTAAACATCGTCGCTTAGCGTTTACTATCCCAAGAGTGGACAAGAAAAAACACGAAGAAAGGGGTTCCGGGCTCTTCCAGTCCACTGCTTTTACCCATTGCGTGTGGGAGTTAACTGCAGTTCGCTGGACCTAAATATTAAATATGAGCAAGCGGACCATTTATTGCACGTTCATACGAGACAGTACTCTGCACACTGTGAAACCTAAGTGCCTCTTGCCTCACTAAAATGAACAACTCAGGATCAATACAGCAGCTTAGTGTCCCAGGAAAGCGGCCACGTTGGACGCTGAACCCATACAGCTCAGCAAACCGCCTTCATGTGCACCTGCTTCAACAAAATTTTAGCTCCGCGGGTGGTGCTGACACCAACGTAACTGTTCCCCTTTCTTGGCTGAAACGAAGACGCTCTCCACGGCTGTGGAATTCGCAAGCTATTGAAGCAGCAGTGGCAACTGTCAGGTTGCGCGCGAGGCGCAACCACCAGCCTCTTGTAGCTACATCCTTTGCTGGAGAGACTTCTGTTTACTCAAGGCATCAAACCGATCCACCAAATTCGCACTTGTCAGCTGGAGGGTTCATTGTTGAGCCAGTGCCGGCTCCTCTCTTTTGTTCGCTTTCGGGATCACTGAAACTGGAGCCATTCCTCTACACAGACAGTGTGGAGCTTCCCAGCGAAGGCTCGAAAGAAGAAGGTAACAATGCAGTAGCTGAGAGGAAAGTGAAGACAGAGGGAGTTTATGCACAACGCAGCGTGGTAGTACTTGCAGATACCGTGCAGTCTAAGGTGAAGCTGCAGGAGTGACAAAGTAGCTGGATTTTCGGATCGTCAAGGGAAATTGTGGATTTGGAGTCAGCCTTTTGTAGGATATTAAAGCCAGCTTAGCATGCTGGGGTTGCCGGCCTCACGCCCCTCAAGTGGTTCATCTTTTTGAAGGAGCATTGAGCTGTTGAAGTCGCATATCTCTGTTTCGCACTACAATTGTTGAGCCAGTCAACCTGACCAGGATTCCGGCGAGCATTAAAAGTAACCCGCCCCCGCAATGTCTCAAGAAGAATTTCGTGGGTACGACGACTACATTTTCTTTCCCACAACTCATCCGTTTTTCCCTTTGCCAAGTACCTCGTAATTCTCCAGTCGTGGAGTTGCTGCAGTACTCTGCATTGTCCATTCCATGAACCGAAGCCCTGAGGGAGTAAAACCATACCATGGAGCGGAGCCACGCTGAAGCCTAGTTCCGGCCTATGTGGGTGCGTCGTGTGTGGAGGGAACGTTCTTTCTCCTAGTATTATGGAGCTTGTCTCCACATAAGCTGGTGTTCAACAGCTGAACATTGCGTCAGGCAAACTGGTCGTCCTCTGCATCTCCGAGCGTCCAGAGAAGCATGAGCATTGAATTCGACGCTAAGGTTGGGGCAGGCTTTCATGCTGTTCCGCTTATGCTTCCATCAGAGACGGTGCTTCGATTGGTTGCAACACGCCCTCATGTGGCTGCATTCATGCCATAAGCACGCACCCTGAGTTTTCTCGTGGCATTTGCCTGCCTTACCTGGGGCCTTGCTTGCAATTGCACAGACAGTTGTTGGCGTGAAGCCAGTGCGAAAAAGATGCCAACCAACGGTCATGTGGGTCTGTCACATTTTGGCTAGTGGATTGACTCCAGATTGCCTGGAGGGTGTTGGCATCGTCGGCAGCCGGGAAGAGATCCTGGACGTAGCTGGGATAGGCTTGTGTACAAGCGTGTCCACGTTTGTCACAACTGCCGCAGCATGTTCAGTATCGCACGGCGTATGCTCGGGCCCTCTGCTCAGTGATTGCCCCGTTTCGAACGGGTGCTTGGTGGACTCTACGGCTTGCGCTGATGCTTGTGGCTTGTTTGTTGCTGCTTCGTACAGCTGATTGCCTAACGTTGTACCCACAGGCTTCTTCCCCAGAGTCTCCAGGCTTTTGGTTCCATTTTTCTGAGATGGCAAAGAGTATGTCTTAGACAAGCGCGATGCAGATGAAACCCCTAAAACCTCAGTGAACTGCCTTACGCCTTCGTCTAAAACAGGAGCTGCCACAGACGACTTTGCAGCTTTGACTCTCGATGCTTTTCTCAACAAGTGTGGATTTTCCTCCTTAGCACCAAGAGACGCCTTATTTGAGCTTCCCGTTGGCAAGCTCTGCACATCACCTCCTCCGCAAATTTCTGCTGGACTTTCGGCTGAAAGGGCCGAGCTGTCCGCTCTTTGCTGTGTCGATCGGGCTTCAGGCTGAGAGGATTGTCCTTTCACGTCTAATGGCAAACAGGAGCTCTCCGTTTCGGAGAAAGATCGGCTATTCGTGCACTTGCGATGGTCCCAAAGTGAATGCTCCGGCTCGTTGTCCTGGCCAGCACGGACGTTGCCAAAGTTTTTTGATTGCTGGCCTAATTTGTCCGTCGATGCAAGGCTAAAATGCTGTTTTGGTGAAGTCCCATGCCCCTTAGATTCTGTCAAGGGGCCTGCCTTAGATCCTGTCAGAGCGAGTCCATCCACTTGTACTGAAGTTGACACTGGCAGAGAGCTCTTCGTGCCTATTACCGAAGTTGTGTTTGGATCCAACGATGCAGAGAAATCGTCGCTTTGAGTGTTTACGCTTTGCACGACAGGCGCGGAAGCACTGCCTAAAGATGAGGTTCCGCGGATCATGGAGTCGGTTTCATCAACTGCAAATTTCTTAGCAGCTGCTTCCATCAAAGTACCTGTCGTTTTAGTATGCAGTAAGCCTCCTGGTGTCCTGCCAGGTGCATTTGAGGGTGAACTAGTTTCAGCAGATTCGGCATTGTTCTTGTCTTTTCCTTTCACTGGATCGCTATGGACACGTACTAGAGCAGGCTCTGCACATCCTCTCATGTTGCCGGCTGACACCTTGCTCCTTTTTTTCTTCTTCTCAGCACGCCGTTCCAAAGGTGCTGGTGATCCGGTCTTTGTGAAAACGGGTGCTTCCGGAAGGCATGTAGTTGACGCTGCGCTCTGGGGAGTGCCCACCTGTGTATGTACCAGTGTGCCGCTGCGAACAGAGATTTTCGAAGCCTGTTTTCGACGGTCTTTAGGAGCTTTCCATTTCTCAGAAGCTGAAGCCGCTTCAAAACTATTTCCATCCGGGTGTCCTTGCAACTGTGCCTGACCTACGTCGCTTCCTTTCGTTTGAGACACTTCTGGCATCATATCAGCGTGTGTCTTTGCCTCGCTTGCTTTCACACCGATGTCGTTGCAAACCGCTTCAGCGGCCCCAGAGCTTGAATGCCCAATTATATCTTCTGATAAGAGAGCCCCATGGTCAAGAAGGAATAAGTAAACTGAGCAGGAAACCAAAAAGCGCCACTCAAGACATCTAAATTATGCATTCAGATTTCGGATCAACTAATACTTGGCCACTGTACAGCAAAGATGAGCTACAAGCTACCCTAGGAGTCACATGCTCCTTACCACTGCTGCCCGGATAGGTACAATCCAATGCGGTGTTACCAGAAGCACTGATGGCGTTAATATACTCTCTGCTACTGCGGCGTTGTATAATAAGGCTAATAATGCCCAGACAAGCCTGAAACAATGCGTCAGGAAATCAACAGCCTTTATGCGGAAATCGTTTTGGAGAGGTTGGTACCAGCATAAGACGCTGTACATAGTGTCGGTTGAGGTGAAACTGCACTGGGCTTTGTTTGGAAGCTGTGAAATTCTCAAAATAGCAGAAGGACGAAGCATTGAGGAGTAGATTTACATTTTTAGCGCACGCGATCATCAGCAGCGTCCAGGCACTAGGGTATGACCTTGCTTCCACGTCAGTGCCAGGGTCTGCCAGGAGATAATTTACAAGCCGTTCTTGCTGGTGAAGTAGACACAGCTGAGGGGTTGTAAAGATCTCTCCATAGCCCCTGATGCAAGGACAAAGAAAGGGAAAAGGGAGTGGCCCGATGATAAGCACCCGTAGTCTCATGGAAAGCCACAACAGCAATGATTTGGAGTTCGACAACTGGTCGCTAAGCTGCTGAAAAGCCAGAAATGTCTGCAGAAACGAGATACTTTTGCAGTCAATGCAGAATTATCTCCGGGTAACTGAACAACTTACGGCTGTTTGTAGGTACAGATGGGGATGTTCCAAAAGGCGCGATAGTTACGCAAACTCTCCAGGTCTCCTTCTGCGCGTTACACATTCAGCGCGTTGTAATGGAAATTATATGAATGAATGCCTCTGCCTCTCAGGTTCGGTTCCATTCATGCCGGCAAATCTGCCGGAGCCCTTGAGTCACATGCGTCATAGCCTCTCAAAAGCATAGTGGAGTAGTGCTAGAGAACTTCCAGATGTCAAGGCTCACTCACGTGTTACGGTGTCGTACAACTGCTGCCTGCTAGGCTGTTCTTCAACGAAGTGACGGTAGGGTGAGCACGGGCTGACGTAAAGATGCTTGGTACGGGGGTCCTGAGAAGGGAAAACTGACAAAGATGGACCCCTTGGACTACGTCTCCTGAAATCCCCCTATAATGACGGTATTTGCACTGCTTGGTCCCTACTGAGCATAGTGAGCTCACTCAAGTGGTGAAGATGAGCTACATTTTACCCAGAGCGCCGTAAAATGCGAATCAAAGCACTAATTCAGGTATAGTATCAAGCCGGGGAGTGCTCAGCCTCACCAAGAGGTTATCCATCTTCAAGGAAACGTTCAGGAGCTGCAGTAAATGAGGGATAATTGAGAAGGTCAGTACCCACGTAATCTGCTCACGGCGGCCTGCTTAGACACATCTCGATGGGCATGCAAGGAAAGGACCTTAATCTGCGGCGTTGCCTACACAACAGAGAAAATAAAAACTTTAAAAGTACGATTATGCTCCTAAAATGAAAAGGATGTGTACTGCTGACAAGTGTACATCGGTAACACTCAAGATGTGTTTTAGGCAGGGGGATAACACGATGGGCAATCGAGTTAGTTGCTACCATGACCGTCGCCGACAGTGATGCCCGTCCAGCGGCTCTGCTGCACACTAACCTTGAAAAAGAAGTAAACAGAACGTAGAAATACTTCACGAACGAGTGAAGTCTGGCTTAAATGCTTCAGCGTTACTTCTTGATAGTCACCTATACAGAAGCAGCAGACAGGCCACCAACTTTGTCGCTCGCTGCTGCAGGGCATTGGCTTTGAGCTTGTTACCTGCTGAAGGAAATAAACAGCTTTGCATTATGCAAAAAAATTGGGTTTCCCACGTTTTTTTCCATGAAGGTGTGGAGGATCGCCAAAAATGTATTCAATTCGCTGTTCCAACCAGCTGGGGACACACTGGGCTCGCAGGAGATAAAACTGTCCCTCACCAAAACAAGAAGGGTATGGATGAATCACTACGTCAGGAAGAGGCATCCTTGCGTATAGAAATGAACGAGGTTTAGTCCGTTGGTTTTGGCCGTAAGCTCTAAACACTCCGATACCTTCAACGGGATGGGCCAATTGCTTAAGCCATCGTACGAACAGGAGCAGAAGTACACTGCCAAGACAAAAACGAAAAAAACAACAACTGATGTGTGTGAAGATTTAAGACCCAACTAGAGTGCGACAGCTCACACTCCCACAGTCTCCGTTTCTTCACTCGGATGCGACAGTAATCACTTGGCTTCGGCATCTTCCATTCGGTTGCGGGCTTTGGGCAAGCAATCCGTCTATGGATCATCATGGTTGAGAAATCACTGTAGCATCCGAATTACTGTGGACGGTGCACTTCAGCAGAGGAGAAGGTCTAGATGTCTCTTAGGCTCTACAAGGCATCGCAAGCCTACTTTAGAGCTTCGCGACTCGAAATTTTGCAAGTAAAAAGTGTTGCTAAAAGAAAGATGAGAATAAGAACGCGGTTTCACAAAAATTGTCGCTCGAAGAAGTCTCGTGTACCCCACAGTGGCGTTATGCGGCAAGCGCCACCCCACCATTTCAACAGCTGCTAGCCAAGGCCAAGTCTCATCACCAGGGCTAGAGAAGAAAGCCAGCCCTCCCCAATAATGTTGTAGCTCCAGAGAGAAGACAAACTGAGTCACATGCTTGAGGGGCCGTCAATAATTTTTGTGTTCATAGAGGAGCGCACACAACTGAATGCAAACGGCAGGCTGAAGTCTATCCCAAAAGCAAATCTGAGATGCGAAATGGAACCAGCCAGTTGGAATTAGAGTGTCACTGCAGTGACGGTAAGGAGGACGCCTTATCCAAGAGGAATCATACGTAAGACCAAAGCGCCGTCTCCAAAGAGTATAAGTGAAACATGATACACGCGTTGCAAAATTTCGAAAACAGAAGTTTATCCTTCAAAAGGTTCCCTTTTTTCCTTCCTTCCCGTCCAATGTGCAGTATTACTGTCTGTCCCTACGACTTCCGTTTTTCCTTCTAAGCCGTTTAGCCCGAGTATGGTTCTTGCTCTCCTTTTGGTTTGGTTCGTTGGGAGTTTTCTTAGATTCGTGAGAAGCAACGCAAAAAATTCTGCTGAATGCTCATTCTCCATTGGAGACGCACCTGTCATGTGCGGCTGCTATTCGCGGCCGGAAATGCCTTTCAGTTGCAGGTAAAGTGACATTAACCAGAAAAGGGAGTTGCAGTTCCAGCCAGAATCTTGGTTGCTCTGTCATCAAGGAATGAAGAAAGTTTTTCCGTTCTAGTTGACTTCTTCAAATCCCTCAGTAGGCTTGATTCCCACTCCCTTATATCGTTGCTGCGGTTCATGCGTTTACCTGCTGCTGCTCGTGCTTGTTTTGCAAAGGCACCACCGCTGCGAAGCAGGAACTTTATTTCGCAGCAACGCTGAGATGAATATTACAGTGTACTGGTAAGGTACGGAGTCCAAATTAGAAGGGCAGTTATACTGGGCCGTTACTTACCCCAGCAGCTGCAACGCACTCGCGCTGCGCCGGCGTGTCATCTGAAGACGCAGCTTGCCATTCTAATGTGCGTGGTAAGCGCGGCGTGGATATTTTTACTTCCATAGCTGCCCACTCCAACGCAAATACATCTAACTTCAAAACTGATTTCCACCTTCCGAGCCGAGAAACGCCAGCCGTTCCGCGACGCTTCATGTTGCGTCTTCATAGAGCAACGTTCCAGGCCCGTGCCCCCTTGTCATCTACGTTTTAAGCTTTTCTTACTGTTGCAAGCTAGTAAGACTGAGCCCATTAGGGGACTTATATGTGCAACATGGAAAGGAACGAACCTTCCTTGACGCTGAAGACTTCCGCGCCACACTTGGAGACGGCAACATACGCACGTGACCCTAGCACCACAGAGAGCCAACTTGGGAACTTTTCGCGCGACCGTAGTGTTATCCATTCATGAACAAGCTGTCATGGTTCTCTTGGAGAAGGCAAAATTGGCAAAAAGTAACCACAGATCCCAGTACACATGAAGGTAACTGACACAGGCCACTGCCGCCCCGCTCCACACTAAGCTGCATATAGTCCTTGTTATTAATATGGCTAGTGAGTAAAGAAGGCAGAATGGATTGGTTTCGTGTGTTTTTGTATCTTAGCCCATTCCATGATGCTGCTAGCGCAACAGTTCCAACTTCCGCAGGGGTTCCCGCTTTCTGGCTCACCGTACGTGGAGCATGCCACACATTAAGGAAGATTTACTTACAAACTTATGTGGAGTCAGCAAAAAATAGACAACAACTGCAAATTAACCATCTTCCTGCTGCCAAGTAGTGCATTTGGGTCCAGTGGTTCGACCTGCAGCGTTGGCTCACAGTTGCGGGCTCCCCATCGACCATCGCAGCTACTGTCAGCAGGGTCTCCAACCACTTGAGCATAGTCGCTTTCTAGGCAAACTGCATGTTAAAGCTGTGAAGTAAATAGTCTTTAAGCAAAAGCGAAGAAGCAAGAGCTCAGGGAACAGTGGACTGGCTCGACTGGGTGGCAGCAGACTGCTTCCGATAATCGAAGCCATTCGACTCAGCACAAATTCGCTGAGGACACTATTCTCCCGGCGCACGAGCGTACGTTTACACCAGCTGGAACCAGAGCCTGCCTCATCCACCAAAAGCGCGGGACAGTTAGAACAAGATCCGGCAATCCCCATGTCATCGCAGGCGTAACAGCTGATCAGAGCCTTTCTGGGGCGTGTAACTATTGCTACCTTCTCTCGGTGCCTGGACATAGGCTTAGGTTTTGCCTATCGATTCTTCTTAGGCCATTTTCACCCCAACCCCTGCTAGAAGATAGTACCTCTTCATCGCCATTTTGCGATTTCAGACCATCCCCTGAGCGGCTGCGTCTGCGGCGAGTGTCAAGATGGCGACCTTTCACATAGAGAAGTCAGTCATAGCCAGTAAGCTGTGCAGCCCATGACGTTATTGGGACTACCCTATTCGAACACCCGCAGCTGCCGGTAGATGGGGGGGCGCCTCTTTAGACCCATGAAGTGCAGCCAGACATTAGTGAGAAATGTAACGTTGTTCGTTTTAAATGCCTCGTACATCCAATGGCAACATTTCGGAGGAAGAAGGGCCCCTGAGATCGACTGGTGTTCAACGAAAGCACTCCCCAGTATGCAGTAGGCTGTTAATGCGACTCTGACTCGATGAAGTTTCTTCAACGAGCACTGTGGCTGCTTCTTGTCTGCATATTTCACAGACGGCTCCTTGGGGACTGTGAAGGCTATGAAACGTTACTGGAATCAGCCGGTGTCCGACATGAATGATGAGTAAGATCAGCTGCTACGCCGAGCATTTAAGAGCACCAATCGCATATCTTAAAATTTCTAGATTAGCTAAACCCGACACGCCATTCGCACTTTGCCCTCCTTCTGTACAATCAGTTTACCGACGGGAGTGCCTGATATATGCAATGTTTCTCTCCATGCTTTTTTGCTGTGTTGTGCTTTTCAGATCGAACGCGTCAAAATATACGCTGCTGCAGATGGCGCTGATGCTACAAAAGAAAAAAGTCGTCGAATACCTCCTTCCACAACAAGATCTTGACCTGAACACAAAGGCCACAGATGGCACCACAGCTTTGATGACTGCATGCGACCAACAGGCAAGGGCCAACAGCTCCATTTCCTGTGTCCTGCTTTGAATGTGTGGCTCATTTAAATGCCCATAAATAATGCGTGCCATAGTCTCCGGTTGACTGCATGCGGCGTTTCAGGTCCCCGAGGACTGGGTCCAGGCAATGCTAGAGAGAGGAGCCAACAAAAGCATCAATGACGAAGACAATGAAGGCCGCACTGCTCTGGACCGTTGCGAAAAAGGATCTCCACGTACGGCTTAGATCCCCAGTTTTCGTTGATGCCTTACGTATGTGGGTCGTGATCTCGTGCACTGCTCCTCGGGCCTATATTGCTCTCCGCTCTCCGTCAACGTAGTAGCGTGCCGCAGAGTATTCGTGGCCTCTTTGGGGTCCATCATTTGCTGCTTCAACTGCGCTTCAGTCTACTTGTTGTTGCTTAAATACGGAGCAAAGCCGCGCCCTGAGAAGCCACCAACGCCTCCCCCAGAGCCTGAGGTTACAGTTGCTGCAAGCAACCCACCAGCGAGCACAGATTCGGAAGCAACGAAAGAGACAGTGCGCTTCCACCAGTGCCGTTAGTGCACCCCTAGCTCAAAACGGGAGGTAGCTTGCCTTAGAAACTGTAATGAAGGGACGTCAAGGGTAGAGGAAGAACAAATTGCCACGTTCCCATAAGTCTAAAGAATGTCAGTAAAGTGGCATATCCAGGTGCAGCCTGGCGGTAGATAGTCAAGCTGACTCTTTAGTGGCCACTGGTGGAATCAATAGCGACTAACTGCAATATCCGTAGTGTCACATGCCCGTGTGTGCGCAGCCGGAAATAGTAATGGCCGACGACGTCCCTGGCTTGGTGAGTGATTTCTCAGGTGCATCTGACCAGGTTTTGCTGTGCCCGTAGTGGGCCGAAGATACCGAAGACGTCGCCTATGTGCTTGCTTTTATTTTCAGGAACAGCACCCCGGTTTCTGGGGCTCTATGTGTGGCTGTGGTGGTCGCTCACATAAGACTGAGGCAGTGCCTGTTTTCAAGGCCTAGCAGCTAGCGCTTGTTGCTGCTATTCGTCGGTAAATCACATGCGGCACGGAAAGCGGTCTGGCACTCTGACAGTCTTGCCAAGACTCAGTTCCGTTCCCTGTAGAATGTTCCAAGTCGGCGCGGCATCTCTTTTTAGAGGCGCCACTTCGGGGATTTGATGAGTTTGCAGTTTAGGGGTCGATGGCACGACGAACGTAGACCCAGCATATTCCCTGCGGCTGTTTCAAAGGTAACCCTTGGCTTCCATTTCTTTTGGCGTAGTGCGAAGATGCGGCTGTGCCATTCGCCGTCCTCCGTGCGGTACACGGGGAGGCCATTTTGCTGGTATACGGAGAGGCCATTTCGCAGTTATCCACGAAAGTGTTTTTTCCCTACCCATCTCTATCCTCTGTACATTTTTACTAACGCAGACTAAATTTGGCAGGATTTTTCAAATATACAGAGCTTCCTGGGAAGGTTGGTGACTGGATGGGTAAATCTTGGGATCACCCAGCCAAGCACAACAAAGCTAACGAGAGGCTACGTTCGGCGTTCCGTGTAAATCGCAGCTGCTACGCACAGTGCCCATCAGTCTAGACACGCAGATGCAGGAGCTCTTCAACTTCGCTCACTGACCGAGGCACAACCTGAAAAAGCATGGGCATCACCTTCCACACAAAACGTGGGCATCACCCTTCACCCCAGTTCAAGCCCACAAGAAAGGATCAGTCCATGTACCCTGGCGTAGGTGCCGTCGAAACAAACTGGAGTAGGTCTATGAAACGTTTTGGGCGTAACGACAGGGGCTGACCGTTAAATTGCGGACACCATTTCTGGTAATTAGCACGTCATCTTCGAGCCGCACACCTCCTACGGATTTGTATTTCTCAATGACCTCGAAGTCCAATAAACTGAAGTCGGAGCCGAGGGAAACACATCTAGTGGTGAATAAGTTAGGAAACACTTTACATGCAACTAACACGTGTGTGTAGAAGCTAGGCAGTAGTTACTGCATGCTTTCCTGCGAGGCGCTCACTGCGCTTGGGAAGCATTCTTGGCGGCTTGCTTCAATAAGTGGTCCACAAAGTAGCATCCTGAGTGGAGACCGAATGCGGAACAGGAGGAACTGGACTTTCCTTCCTCAACATTCGTTTCTGTCCATTCGTCCAGCCATACCAACAGATATGGAACAACGAGAGCAGTAGTCCTGCAGAAGCTGAGCTTTCGAAAATCTGTGCTACCCCTGACCTTACCTGGTTCAACAGTAATACACATGCCTTCCTCCAAGGTCCTGGTCGTGCGAAGGTATCGGAGACCAGGGAGGTCACTAGGGGGAGAAGATGGAGTAAAGCCTCCTACATCATGAGTGTCCATACCCATAAAGTGACCCAGGCCATGCGGCATGAAGATAGACCCCAAATTGGCGGCTACACAGTCCTCTAGAGACCCAACGAGAATTCTTAGTGACTGAGAAGTGTGCAGTAAGGGAGAAAACCACAGCAAAAATTGGCTAGAATGCGTCATTGTCCTGTACTCCTCCCTTTGAATCGACCCACAACAACGCGTATGATATGCACAAAAACTAAAAGGATCAGTGCTTCAAGTTGCTCTAAACAATTTCCCGGAGCTGTGCAGGCCGGGGCAAAACGTTGCTAAGGCCCACTGAACTGAATCAACGGTACTGCTGGGAAGCACATTTCACTACCACCACGTGTCGTTTCTGACCTTGAGATGTTTAAGAATAACCAGCTCTGCTAATCTATGAAGCTCCGTCCACTCCACGCCAGGACGCATGCGCTCAATCACGCTATTCTGTGCATCTAGCACTGCTTCATATATCGCCTTTTGAGTTTCTGTGAAAATTCCGTTCGAAGGATACGTGAGCGTAATGTCTGTGGCGTAGCCGTTGTAATCTCCACCCTAGAAGCGTACCAGACAATGCCACATACGCGTTCTATGTCTACAGTCAGCACAGTGGGCAGCCTTGTGCAACTAGGAACAAGCCGTACTGCTCTGCAGACCCTGCTTTATGTGCCCTTATATTCATTAAAGCCTGGGTCTCCCCATCCACTTAAACACACGGTAGCTCAACAAAGTAACTGCCCACCATATCAAATAGCAGCAAATCGTTGTCTTTAATAGATCCGTCGTTCGGACGGCCAGCATGACCGTAATGGAGGATGGATGCGTTCTCTCCAGCACTTAGCAGATGCACAGCCACAATGCAAATCAATGAGCACAGCTACTGCAAGACACATCAACACTAAAAGAAGACGTGACAAGCAAACGGGCGAGTGCTTGTACGAATGCATTACCTTCTAAATTTGTTCAAAGATGGTATGTCTGCGCACAGATAGATGGCAATGCCTAGCATTCAGAGATTTTGCAGACAGCGGAAGCTCACCAGCAAATACAATCATAAGCCACATGTCGGGCTCCCCCTACAAAACCAACATAGGCCTTGAATATTGCTTCTGCTTGTCCCTCTACCATTCCGGGCCGAATATTCCGTGCGACAAAACAGTGGGCTTGGGATGAGCATAGGCAGGCAGCGGCCAAGTACTCAGCCTCAAGAGGCGTCTGCAAGTTGAGCACAGAAGCTTGCCGTGTAGAACTCAGTTCAGCTGAGAAGCTTCAACTTCAGAACCAAGGCAAACCATCACGCGAACCTAAATATCAGAGAATCCCTTCACGCTGCAGGCGTGGAGGAAGCTTCAGCTTCTGAGCATTCTACAAAAGGTCCTAATTCGGACAGTGCAAACGACTTCAGCCAGACGATAAACCACTGATAAGGAGAGTTAGAGGCGCGTCCTGAAGTGGGAGTTGTGCTGCCATGACTAGGAAATAAAGGCTACCTTGCAGAGTCTGCATTCCACAAGAATATCATAAAGAGCTGAGCAGTCAACTGTGAAAGATGAGAAACTATTGAGAGCCTTCGGAGGTGCCACAGGCCTTCCGCTGTCAGAGTTGACCCCTTTCAGCACGTGGACCGTTCGTACACCTCGTCTCTGCGAAAATCACAGCGCAAAGAGACGTCTCATTGGAAAAACGACACATATTCGCGGCCGTGCGTTCGTGCTGCTCCCTCTTCTGTCAATGCCTCGTGCTCTGCCTCAGACGGAGCCAACAACGCTGCACCATGCAGTGCACTCGAAGAAACAGTGGTGCCGACAAACGTCCGCATGAACAAGCGTCAGGAGAGTCGACTGCGCTTCTGACCTGCAGCTCTGCCTCCACGTCGCTGATCGCTTCCACCGCAATAGCATCTGTTACTGCATAGCGGCTGCGGTAAAAGTTCGCATCTTTCGGAGGGCCCATGAACCTGTGAACAAAGTGGGGCTGTTACAAGCACTTTGTTTCAGTCTGGTGCATACCAAATACATGCGAAAAGCGGATCTGGTCACTAACGTGAAGAAAAGCACCTGAGGGCATCTGCCGGTATCTTTGGTATAAAGAGCAGGAGCTCGTGTGAGCTTAAAACAAATGCCGCATAGATGTCAGGCTCATTTACTCCGACTAAATGCTGAAAGAATGCCTCCTGCCTGAAGGCCGCCTTGTTGCAGTCAGCTGAGGCAGACTAACACATGCCTGTTGCTGATCCGATGTGCGGTAGGAATTCTCTGTCCTGGCATCAGCAGCGCCTGTAATTCCAGGCCAGACTGTCTCTGCCTGCTGCCGCGGGCTAATACAACGTGCGTTCTCACTAATAACACCAAAACTGATAGACAGTAAAAAAATGCTCGGAACGGTGATCACACATGGCTGTGAGACAACACAAACTGCTACTGGAGAAAAAATACTGACAAGAGTATAGCATCCACTCATCCGTTGTTCCTCCTTCAAGGAAAACTGCCGCCCCCGGCTTTGCAAGACCCCTCTCGGTTACAACCCTCAGAAACTGTCGCCTGACCTGAAGAAAAAAGCTCAAAACTTTCGAACGGAGAAAAGCAGCTCGCCACAATGTTCAGGCAGATGCAAACGCCGTAATCTGGCGCTGCGTAAAATTTTCCCCTACGCCATGGCAACTTGAACACAGCAGTCCGAAAGGCGCTGTAAAAAGGGCAGCAGTTCCTTCGTCGTTTTCGCATCCACTTGTTTCTGGTTGAATAATAGCAACTGGAACACGCTTGAGCGCTAACATTGTGGAACGTACTTCTTCAAGTTTTCCCCTGTGAATGTCTGGGCTTGTTAAGTACTCCCTTAGGATAGTTTGGTCATGAGATAACCTTAGTCCCTCCCATGTAGTGGGCCACCCAAGCCACGGCTTGCTTTTGTTATGATTCTTTTCCAGTAGTTCGTTCAGCCTGTCATGCAGGTCCCTAAGAGGGGATTCGGAGGCCATTGGGCCCACATTTGCTGTTGAGTTCATCCCAGTACTCAAGATTCCATTTATAATCTAGTGGACAAACCAAGGAGTGCAGAATGAGCCAAGACGACCCTTATGAAACGCCGAAAAACGAGGGCCCTCAAAGAACTACAAAGAACTACCCTAGGAGTAGACAGGACGCTAAATAAGTCCCATCTGACGAACACTGTCCGTTGCCTTGTCAAGTGACTATTTTCCCTAACTAATACTATTAGGTGCTTAGACAGAAGAGGCCGAGCTCGTAAGACAGCTACTCGTCTTCTGGTTTAGCGGCGGGGCCCTGCATTTACAATGCAGAGCCCTGCAAGCGTCCAAACTGGCGTGCTGAACGTTTATTTCACAGTTTAATGTAGAAAATGTCATGGAAGCATCGAATGCTGCTTACACCAAACGCTTCACTAACCACTTACTAGAGCAACATCACTGCTTTTGCGCTTGTCGTCCCACCCAACCCAGAGGACCGCGGGAGGGCGCACTTCGCAGGAGGATATCCGATTCAGTCGTTCTCCTCGAATCATAACGCAAAAATGACGGGAAAAGAGGCGGACTTTGCTGGGCTGACATTACAGGAACTCCTGGACCGATTGTCCGTACACGCAGATCTAAGGTCTGCGCTTCCAAAGCTGTTCGAAGCTTGCGGTAAGCAAATGTTTCCTAAGCACGCCAGACTATGCGCCTTATTTGTGCCCTGGGCGGGACTGAGGGAATAGGAGAACATGCAGGCGCAGACGATGCCTTCTGGGTTATTTTTCAGTTCGTGCCTTTGTGTTTGTATGCGTTCATCGTCCGTGTACCGGGGAAATCAAAGGGTGTATAAGCAAGGCACTGCGTTCCACGAAGGTCACTAAGTCGGGCACCAGCAACAGCTTTGGAGAGGAACAACTCTCCGTTGACCTTTTGGCGGAGCGTCAGCTAAGGGATTGGGCAAACAGATGCTCAGTCGTTAGAGCCATTAGCAGTGAAGAAGAAACAGCGTTACAGGTTAGCAACTATGTCCCTAGGTTGTTCTCTCCCCACTTGCCGTTAGGCTTGTTTTCCTTTCGTGCTCGAGACCGAAACCGCTGGTTTGGATACATTGTTGATTACCGACGAAACGGGCGTTGCGCAAAAAGCCATCAAATATTTTATCCCTGCCTCTTCAAAGCTCTTTCCTGGTATTCAGGAAGTTAATGCTAATGGATCGCTTGTCGTCTGTTGGGACCCGTTGGACGGTAGCAGCATAATTGACTGCAACTGGAGCGTCGCATCGATCTTCGGCATTTGGCGAATCGGAGAAAACGGACTGCAGTGGAACGGACCAGATACGCTCATCAATTCCACTGGTGGGAGTCTTCCTCTGCTAGTGCTTGAGTACAACAGTCGTTGTTTTTCGTGCCTACTATGTGCTGCCCGCTGCCAGCGCTAGACAATTGTTGAATTCTATGCGCAGCGTGTTGAAGACTGCCGCAGCAAGATATTGAATTAAGCGGCAAGCGTCCACCTAGGCGTGTGTTGCCTGATGCAGGCCGTCAGCAGGTGGCTGCGGTGCTGGTTATATACGGGCCACGAACAACTGCTCTGCTGTCTCTATGCGGCATCACTGTTGACCTTCAACTAGATGCAGAAGGTGGAGCACCTGTTATTTTGAGGGGCCCTTGTTGCATTAAGAAGAACGGAGCGAAAATATTCTCTCCTGCAAACCTTAGAGCTGCGCAGGATCTGCCGGCCTATCAGAAAATGGTGCAACAGTGGATGGAGAAAAAGTACACACTCAGATACACAGGTGTGTAATGCTTAGTGTGTTTCTCAGGCAAAGATTTCAGGAGGAGGATAGTGAAGAACACAGTTCAATTCGATGTGCTCACTTGCATGCACTTTTGAGAGGCCGGGCGCTCGCATGTTGTCTTTGCTTTCTGCTGCCAGGTGGCCTCGGCCCGGACGTTTATCAACTGTTTGTGAAGGGGCACGGAGTGTTCTGCAACCCGGCAAGCGACGGAGCTCCGGCAAAACTCCGCCTTGCATTTGAAGTAGCTCCTATTGCATTTATTGTTGAGGCTGCTGGGGGGCGTTCGAGCAACGGCAAACGCTCAGCGCTTGATGTGGTAGGGTCAGGGTCGTGTTCACATGGGTTCATTAGCAGTCTGCGGTATTCTGCGGCGGAATGAGCCTGGAAGCCTGTGTTAAGACGAATCGAACGGAGATGTACTGCCAGGCGTTGACAACTGGTATCTCCTATTCGCTGTGTTTCTTGGCGTGCTGCTTTCAGGCGCTTGAAACAATGGACCACCGCACAGCATTCTGCTGCGGGACGGAGGAAGAAGTCATAAATTTCGAGGCATCTCTGCGTTCCTGAAGATTCGTCATACACGTAAAAAGTAAATTTGTGTGTAGCATATTGTCACTTGTTTTTATTGAAGTAAATGTATTGCTCCGCCTGCATAGAGATGCGCAGCAGAGCGTACCCACGGTGCATCTGACTCCGTGCGAACTTCGCACGGCAACTGGAAACTGGTTCCCAGTACAACTGGCATTCCTGTATACGGCTTGTTGTCGCGCCTTCTGTGAATAAGAGCTGTGCGTCAGCCACCGGCAAAGCTGTGACTGGCCACGAGAGGCGGCGTCGTTGTCGCCAACCTCCACGTTGCCGATGACAGAAGCATAGCTGTGCTTCTTTTGTGTACAAATTTTGGTAGCGGGCAGCCGTATAGAGTATCAGCATCCGCTTAGCTACAATGGGTCTTGCTGGGAGAAAAGCGCCCATGGAGGCCGAGCGCACCCCAGAAAGTGACCATCGGTTGAAACAAATGTTACTCAGTGGACTTATCTATGTTCCAAAGGGCCTCTCGAAATTATCGCGAGAATTCAGAAACAGGGGCCTATGCAGCTGACCGCATACACCACGTGGCAAAAACTCTCAGATTCGGTTTCTACTGTTTCCCAGTAGCCGTGTGTTGCTTGCAGCAACTATTGTCCAAACGGATACCCGAAACGAGTTGTCCTGAGGGGTTGGAGCAAGAAAAAAGCGTCTATACAGTTGGGCAGTGCTTTCTAGTGAAGTGCACTGGAGAGCACTTCGGGGGGCAGCCAACGCCTTAAGCCCCTATTACCATGTAAAAATTAGGAATTTCAGGCCTGGTGTTAAAAATTTTTGCGTCTATGGTGGTTCTTCAGCAGCATGCAATCGACTTCCTCTTCTGGGTCTTTTTGGATTGTGCATTTTCCACCATAGAAGGCGGCGTCGGTATTTCCTTCTTTATGGCTTTACGAGCTTCAGCTGCCTCTGGAAACCCTTGCATCGCGATGTGGTAGCCTTGTGGCATTCCACTACCACCAGCTGTATTGTAAAACGCGAAATCACTGCCAAATGCGTGGCAGAATGTCTGCATGTTTGGGTCCTGGTAAGGGAAGCCCAAGCTTCCAACAGCGGGTTGGTAGAGCGGGGGTGAAGTAGTGGGCACATAATCGTAGGCTGGCATAGGATCGAATTGGTGGACTTCGATGTCGTCGCTATGGAAGATGTGCTCACTTGCTGACGGAGCGCAAGTCTGCGTCGGATCCGGGCCGCCTGCGTAGTACGCCATGTTGCTCACATTGCTGTTACCTGAGCGTCGAAGGAAAAACGCAGCGAAGCAGTCCACTCTGATTACTCATAGCTGGGCTCAACTGGGCTTCCGAAGCGGCGAAGCTGCAGACTGAAGGCCTAACTGCCAGCTCTCTGGACCCACTGAGGGTGTACTAAGCCTGAAAGTGCGTGCATGGCCATATGACAGTCGAATACTTGTGAGTGAACGGGATTTAAACAAGAGACGTTTAATACTGCAGTAAGGCATCTAAAACCGGTCCACAGACGTCTTCGCAGCCGTTCCTAAGGAGGAATGAGTGGCTGACGACAGGACTCACCTTGGACGTAGCCATCGGGAGTCAGATACGTCTCGGTATAAGCCGGGAAAGGCGAAGGATATGTGGATTTCTCCATCCTATCTAGTCTTTGGATTTCCGGTCAGTGTTGGTCCACTGCACTCGAGAGTGTAGCTGCTTCAGCCTTGGTTCTGACGAGGCAATGGAATGGGTGCAGGCGAAAATTCCAGCTGTGGACTAGAAAGTATTACTCTGTGTCCTCTCAATTTCGAAACTTTGGGCTTGAAACTAGGTAAAGCTGCAAGTGGTAGAGTAACACTTGCAAGCCCAGAGACCGTTGCAGTACTGCGAGCCACACAGCCGCGCCCTGCAGAACCACGAACCACCACCACTTCATCCCTTCTCCTTGTACGCTGTCCTGTTGAAACTTAGTATCCGGCGCAATATTTGCAGAAGGGAGATTCCAGTGGTATTTCTACACCACAAACTTTGTAGGATACTGGAGATTTGGTTTATGGGAAGCGCTTTCCAGTGCCTATTCAGGCTCGCGCGGCGGCGGCGCCTACTCGTACTCCCGTGCAGGCTGCAAGAGTTCTTGTGGATCCCAGTAGCTTTAAGTTTCCTTTTTATGTCTGGGAGATCTTTTCAACAGAATTTATCAGCAAGTTAGACTTGCCTGATCATTCTATATCGACCGTACCGGCGCGTAGCTGCCGAGGTGGCGTGGACCACTCGACTCACCATTCATCATGCATGACGTGTCACACCAGGTATTCTACAAGTGCTGTGCATTAAGCCTATATTGCATGTTTAAACTACTTCGCATAGGCATCAAGGCTCAGACTATGAGCAAAACCTATCCTCACGCAACAGCTCGAAGACCCGAGACTCGCCCTGTTGCCTACGGGCTCTTGGGCTCTCCGGAATGCCTCTACGGCCGGCAGTGCGAGCGACTTCTTGAACCTGAATTTAACGAGCTGTCTCGAGCTGCCTTACTGTGTTTTATGACGTATACCGTACAATGTATAGCCAGATACACGGCGATTTACTACGTATACAGTAACTTCGCCCGCCTAGCAGCATCTCGGGCAACTACATGAAAGCAAAGCGCAAGGTCATACGCAGCTGCTTTTGACAGTGCACAGGAAAATAGCAAACGGCCCAATAATTCGCGGGTAGCACACAGAACTTCGCACCTGCCTCAAGGATCAGTAGGCATCACGTAAACAAGAGCATTTTCCGCATCGAAGCAAAAGCATTCATGCGCAAATGTGCTCTTGTGTGAATGCTCGCTCCACTGAACAAGATGCTGCACTGTACAGTTGAATACTACAGCGCATTAATGCTTCGTAGACCTTTCTGGAGTGCTGTGGTGTACTGATTGATCGCCTGAATACACATATACACTTCAGTGACGCAAAACCAACAATTTAGTGACGGCTGGCACCAAAACGGATGAATTTTCACCACGGTGGCGTGCTATGGGGAACCCTATCAACATAGGCAGAGTTTTATGCTCTGAGGCGATTTCTTCATCAAACAGGGGCTAAGTGGTACACAACATATTTCGGCACTATATTCTACGTGCTACTTTACTACACACTGCTAAGTGTATACAGACAACCATGATTTGTTTCCGTACCTGTATGATCTCATCGTCCGACTGTTCCCTTGCCTGCGTGGCGAGGGCCAATCCGTTCTTAAGGGCCATCAACTCTTCCATGATAAAGGCGTGAAACTGCTCATGTGCCTCGTCCCCCCTAATCAGACAAAGAAAGTCACAACGATTTGTTCGTCTACTCAGCGCAACGCAGCGGGGCTCTCCACCGAGATGACTGCGGAATAGCACCCCTGCATTTAGCAATTCACTTTTCAATGCATTGACAGCGCGGGTTCGACAAAAGAGAATTCAATTCGGGAGTGCAGACTTGGTGGAGCAGAGACGAAGTATACACCTACTTGACAAGCCTCTCGACTTCTCTTTTTATGAGATTGAGCTGTTCCTGTCGGACAGCAATCTCAGCCTCAAATTTAGAGTCGACAAGAAGCTGCATTTCCCCAAACTTCTTGCACACAAGACTTTCACGCTCATTTTTGCTCTTCGTCTCTGTCGTAAATGCCTGACGAAGTGCCGCTGCTTCCCGCTGGAGAGATGCGAAATCTTGCTGAGGACGCAAAATGTACACGATTAAATCATCACCTTTTATAGTATAGCCTCATTCTTGTTGGAGCCTGCGGACGTGAGTCTGAATACGCGCGCTCTACAGTTGAGAGTGACCCCAAACTGCAGCACGCGCCCTACCTTAAACAGCTTGAATAGAAGAGCGTGCCATGCAATACATCAGATGTATTCTCGCTTAACGGGCGCATCAGGGAAAGTGAGATAACTGTAGCTCATGTACAGCCGTTGAGAAACTGTGGCACAGTCACTTTGCTTACCGCAAGCTTGCTGGGCAGCTCTCCCTTCATCTGTGCAAGCCCCTTTTCCAGGCTTTCGCATCGTGTTATTAGCATGTCCATCGACACCTGAGTTTTTACGCAATCACATTACATTCGCAAAGCCAGAACGCATGCACAGTGAAGTCCACGCCTTGATCAATATGCTGAACACACTTACGAACAAACTTTCAGAATACTGCAATGTAGTTGGTACTGTTGGCGTGTGTAGCACTATTTACGTACTGCAAGCACAGAAGATTCAAAGTTAGGCTCACCGTAAGGCTTTCTATGTATTTTACTATTCGCAGCTGCAGCCTGTCCAGCATTTCGTTTGCCATCTGCTCAGATATCTGTTGAAGCGCCTTGTTAGCATCGACCCTTCTTTTTATCTCTTGATTCAGGGTTTTCTCAATGGCCACTATTGAGTCCCTAATTTCCTGCTCATACAAATCAAGGGCAGACGCTGAGTACTGGAAGCCATTGCACTGGGTAAAATATCCGTGTTGTCGCAGTGCAGTATCTCGCAATCCAGTTGTTCTAGCTAGCGGACTTGCCTGGTATCTCTGTTCATCTACCTGTTTCCTCTTGCGCGAATCATCTGCAATGGATGTTCTGAAGCCTGCAAATCTTTCGCCTACGGTACTTAGCTGCATGCGGAGCCTATCAGTCTTCAGCTCAGGAAGGACCGCCATTTGCTCTCCCTTATTGACCTACAGTGAGGCAACCCTAGCCCGACTCAGTACGCTTGGGAAGGGACCGTCGGTGAAAGGTCGAACGGCTGACTATTAAATCCTGAATGTTGCAGAAGGCTTGGCGCACCGATAACCCCTCAATATATTGAAATGCAAAACTGATGAGAACACGGCTGCATGATTTTGCGCTACGAGAATATGGTAATCCAACGCCCCGAGTGTAGATGTCCAGGGATCTCCCTGGGAAAGTCACGGGCGCCAGGTCCCCGGGTCGCCGCACCTGCTAGGCGATATTCCACAATTTTGAACGCTCGGAATAGATTTCTAGCCAAAATATAATTCTTTTTCACGGGCTGGAGCTTCGCTGCAGTTGCTTCAAGGGCAAGATGTGCAGACCTGAGCGACCGCAACCAGTGTGGCTCCGCCTAGTGTTGACTGACACGGGAAGGACCAAGGAGCGATCTGTGTACAGCTTTTAAAGTAAGTGAAAAGCTGCACACTTGAACACGAAGTATTTTTAAAAAGGCTATTGCCGAGTTTACTTTGCCGCAGTGGCAAGACAATGGATTGCCATGAGGCCGCCGCCGACGGACAGCCCCATGAGCCAGTGGCTTTTCCACCGAATCTGAGCCCAGCTGCGTAAAATCCCTTCAACTGCGTCTATGCTCCAAAAGTTTTGCAATTACGCTATACTGGGCAACTGAAACCCTCGCAGGCGTGCCCCGGTGCAACGCCGTGAGCGCTCCCCTTGCAGCGTTACTTGCATGTTTATGCGCACTAGAACAGCAGTTCTGAGTCTTTTCGAGAGGAACAACGTACACACAATCTCAAGAGACCCGCTACTTGAAAGCCCATAAAAGTACTGGAAGTCCACCAGTGCACTACAGGATACACGCTACATAGTAATCATGAAGTAACCCCACAACCAAATCTGCTCATTTGAGGACGCTATAGAAAACTTTGTCATCCCCATGTCCGGACACTTTCAAGCCACCCGGACTGAGTACCAACAGGTTCACGGGTCCCTCAAGATCAGCACCCCAACAGGTAAAACACACACAGACACAATAGTGACGAGCTATGGACTAATCCAAGAGTTCGACTTTGCAGATTTTGGAAGCATCACCCAGACGGGGAAACGGCAGCCGCGTGCGTCTACAGAATCCGCTGTTCCTCCTTGCGAAGCGTTCTCGGGCCTGTGTCACGAATGTTGCACATTGCTGACGAAAGACGCCGAAGTGCGGCACGTCCACCAGCCATAATTTAATTCACCAACCTTGACAAGCACAGGTTCTAATGCGTCAATACGTTTTACGGTGTATGCACGTGATACGGTTGTGTCTATAATTGTTGGCAGGGGCTATGGCAGTTTTCCATTAAGACGGAGCTGCTTACATGCTTGAACAGCTCTCTCGTCAGTTTCTTGTCGTAGAAGAATCCGAGAGCCTGACGGTAATTGTGAAGTCCCCCCTTTTTCGCTAGAATTAGCTTTGCGTCCATTACACGACACAGTTCTTGGCCCTTGGCCGCAGTCGTTGTAATGCTACCATGCCTTAACAGCTGCGAATAATACAAACGCGTCACTTATCGCCATTGTGTCACTACGGTGTTCACGCATCATAAGGCAACGTACAAATGCACTGCTGGCCGGTAGCAACACGAAGGACCAACGATGGAGCTAAATCCACATACACAGCGAGTTACCGTGACATGGGCAAAAATGGCTTCCACATGAGCTTGCCTGAGTAGCAAGATTCCTTAAAAGAGCCTTTCTATGTGATTGGGGCCTCCCCAGTCTGCTGTGGGACCGATGGGTGTGCGCCCTCATGACCATACACAAGGCAGAGCCATGAGCTACTGCCTCTATACGCGGATCTCGCCACATTGGCAATGTCGTTGCACCTTTGCAGCCTTTTACGTGAGCCTGTGAGCTCAGATTGCCCCATGGTGTGCAGTGGGTCTTGGCCAGCCTGTGGTCGTCTGTGAACGGGGAAGAAAAAGGTTGGGCGTCCCGTCCCCAGGATCTACGGTGGCTATTATGCAGTGGCACACCTATGAAGTTTCTGAAATTTCCGTTGACACTGCTCCTATTAGGCACTGAAAATGTGGTCAGCAGAAATGCGGCCGGAAAGCCATGACCCGTGCAAGCGCAGATGGCACATGCGGTCGGTGCATCGATCCTATTACGAAGAAATATTGGCACTGCTGATGAGACGCCGCTGTAGCACGCCGACAGGACTACCAGCAGCAGCATAAACTGCTGCTGCCTCTGCAGATATTGCTGCTGCGATTGACGCGGAGCCCATCCCCTGAGAAGCTTCCCCATCTGGAACAACACATGCCCGCCAACACCTTGGTGCTAAGATGCCTGTGCAACCTAGTGCGTTGCTCATGGAGCCGTAGCCGCAGGCAGAAGCGACGGTTCAGACAGAGACCATTGCAAGGGGCCCCTAGGCGGGGCCCCCTTAAGCGTGTCTAGAGAGCACAGCGAAGCATTTTGACCTTTTGTCCTCTGAAACTTCAGCTGTCGAAGCCTTCAGAATGCAATACAGGAAGAAATCACGGTTCTAGAGAAGGGAAACGTCTTACATGAATGATGTCCTGGTGCAGTAGGGGCTGTGGCTTGTGGACGCTCGAGATGCTGCGCCTACGTGAGGATTACTAGGGCTAAACTTTTAGTATCTCTGCTCATTCGCTGAAATAATTAGCTCAAATTGTGCATTCGCACAGCTAACTGGCATTATTATTCTGCTCGTAGCTCCGGGACTTGTAAACAAATGTGTAGGGTCACTGTTGGGTCTGTGGGGAGCCTTTGGTAGACGCCTAGTATACATCACATCAGGCCGATGCCAGTAAAATGGAGCTGGGAAAAACACAGGGCTGTCAACAGACCCCTTTATAGTTTGTAATAATTTCAAGAGTAGCCCATTGACAGCATTCTCTTGCCGCCCGCGCCATGCCTCGGCAGGGCCACAACCAGATGTTTTTTTGGATCAACATATTCTTTTTTTTTGTTAACTTTCCTCATCATTATCTCTGTTTCAATTAATTGCACTCATGGTATGACTTTCTTGTGCAAGGAGTAGTAAACAGTCCGCACCAGCAATAATGCTGATGGTACGTTCTTTATTTAGCATTGTGTTGCCTATCAAGATTCGACAGCGTGCGAAATTTAAGTAGTTACTTAATATTCAACGCCACTGTAGACCATGATAGAGTCTGACCTCCCTGCTGCGACGAGGCATGCCAATATTGCTTTTATGGCCTCACCGTTGCGGAGCGTGATTCCGTTCTATTTTATCGAAAGTATAGTTTTCTAAGGAAACACTTTTTTTGATGGATCTGCAATTGCCACACTAGACAGGAGTAGTGTTCGCAGTTACAGATTCCATAAAGATGTTCTCGGAGGGGGGACGGGGCTCCACCTCTTGTAGGGCTCGCCTTCTAGCAGTGGCTGCAGCTAAAAAACCTCGTCCCTCCTTGAAGCCGGCAAAATAGCTTTGAAGTCACTAGCCTTAATAGGCTAGGCTGCTTCGGCTGCTTCGTAGCTACCCTTCCAGCGTGATCTTAGGCACCTCCCAAACCGTTAGCAGCTACAACAACGCTTCAACTTCCTTCCATGTTGATAGGTCTCGGCCTGTTGTTTCGCAGCCGCAGTCCCAATAGTGCTTAACACTGCAATATCCGCGCTAGCATCTGTTGCCTACTGCAGCCAAGCGCGCGTTTGCCCAGCCTTTCATAATATAGTTTGTCTGTGTACGTATTGAGCCTTCCCCGGTAAACGTTTTTTTCCGTGCCTTCTGCACATGTCTCGCAAACCGTTCTCTCTGAAGTTTCGTCCATTGCCCTGGATTTGGTCTCCCATGGATGGCTGCACGCTATTGGACTGCGAGCTACATCGAGCCTCGCCCTGTGATTGCTGTTGGTGGGCCGGGAGCCGAAGCTGCCGCTATTTTGGCTGCAGTTGTTGCTGTTGCACGTGCTGCCTTAGTATTTGTGGTTGTTGTTGTAACTACGATCGCGACTGCGATTTCAAATACCACTTGTTCTGTTTCTGTGCTGCTGCTGCTCGGTGGTAGTGCATTCACAGCTGTGACTGGATTTTTGCTTGCTGATGTGCTTGTCATTTCAGTTTGTTGTTGCTGCTGTGGCTCCTGCGGTTGCCGCTGCTGTGACTGTTGGTCTTTCTGTTGTAGCTATTGTGGCCCCGGTTTTTGCTTTTACAGCTGAAGCTGCATTTGCTGTTTTAGTTGTAGCTGCTGCTGTTTCCGATGCTGCAGCTGTACTGTTGCTCTTGCTATTGTTTCTGCTCCTTCTCTTACTACTGCGCTGGAAGTCGCTATTTCCGCTGTCGCCACAGCTGCGACGCTCTACCTTGTGCATCTGCTGTTCCTCTTCTGGTGTTGTTAAGGCTCTTCCTCATTAGGCGAGATCTCTTCATTTGTGCATACGTCTCCACGCTGTCTACCTTCGTGAGCCAGTCTGTCTAAGGCTCATTATTAAACTATTCTGCTAATTGCAACCACTTCTACTACTGGCTGCTGCTCACACTACAATAGCTTGCAGCCATCTCTATTTAAGGAGACCAAATCCAGAGCAGTAAATTTGGTGCCACCCAGGCTTAATTCATGTATGCGTGTGACAATTCCTTTCTAGCATGCAGTCGCTTAGTACTTATGACTTCGTGCAAGCCTGCTCTACTTTATTTGATTGTATCATTTATTCTAAAGCGTTATGTTCACTCTTTTCGTCCGAATCCATATTTTTCTCCCGTGACTGGATGTATTTGCTACTAATGGTTGCCATTATTTTTCTCCCGTTAGACAATTTTTGTTTGTGTGTGTCTGGTTTGACCACTATTACTACGGGGTTTTCTTCTTATTCCGTCCCTGACCTCACTGGTCTGTGCAGTTGTATGTGCACAATTGCTTGCTGTATTGATTACGTTGCACCGATAGCTGCTTGTTAGATCTGCATGCATGTGGAGGTACAAATGCGCGGTCATACTCCCTCTTTTGTTGGCATTCGCTGGTCTTGCTGCAGAGCCGCTAATATGCGCGAAACGGAACGAACACCTGAAAGCAACTCTGGTGTAACGAGAAGGGAAAAGGGAAGCTGCAGAAGTTCGAAACGGGAGCAGAGAGACATTCGAAGAAAGTGGGAAACATGAGCATAGTAGGTAGCAGAGGTAGCGCACAACGGTTCGAGCGCGTGGGTAAGGCCCGCCAATAGCTGCATATCGAGCGGTTCCTAGCTCGCAGGAGCGCACATCACCCGCTGTGGCTATTTGCTGTCTGCAGCATGGTCCATTCCTCAGGTAGGTCTCGCCTCCCAACAAGGTACTGAACACCGTTTCTAATATTCTGCCGTTCCAGGATATTGTAGATCTCACACTGGTCTGTCCTTCTGCCAACAGCATCCACGACGAGAAGCCAGCCAACGGCACCTTCCTCGGCGACAAAGGGAGGGTGAGCCAGGGCGGCGTGGAACGTACTGGGACAAGCTGGAGGAATCATGACAAAAGTCAGTCTACGGGTATGCCAAACGTTAGGCAGCGTTGCTCATGCGTTTTGTGGCTGCAAATTAGCACCGATAGAAAGATTTCAGCTCGGGGTAATTGCTGACAGTTGTTGTGGTAGCTTCTGATTCATACTTTGTCCACAGCAAAGAGATCGCTGTCACATTATGTGGAGTTTATCTATGCATTTGTTGCCACTTAGCTTGACTGTAGAGCTATTCGTTCCGCTTGATCATGGGGAGTGTGGCAGCACGGACGAAAGCGCCAAGATCCGCTACCGTGAGGTGGTTCTGCTAGGTCATCACGGCAAAGGGTGAGAGGTCGGTGAAATACCGAGTAACCTTGAATGCTAGTTTGAAAATACGGCGTAGGCACGGCGGTCCCAGCCCTTCCAACTGAATCAAATTGTGGAGAACATGCACCAGATTACGGTTGACGTGTTCGGTTCATCAGCCCAGTCTAGTTGAGACAGAAAGGAGGCATACACCGCTCAAAATTTTGAGAAATGTCGGCAGGGACTCGACAAGAAGCGATGGCCTTGATTAGAAACCACTGCATCACTCGTGATAGCTAATAGTGTGGTCAGCAGGTACCTCGATGGTGCCTGCTGTGGTGCTTGTTTTCTTTGTTAAAGTTGTATTATTCATTGGGCAATATTATCTAGCTGAAGCTGAAGCTAGCTGAGTTGGCAGCAGCTTCACTTTGTAGGTTCTTCATTACAGTGCATAGTTTAAGTTGCCAGGTAAACTAATATTACAGAAGAGCAGCCTTGTTAATTTCTTTTGCTTCTCGGGTTTGTGCTCTGTTTATACGTTGTGAACAGTTGCCTAGCTGAAGTCGCAGCAACCTCACATTTTTGGTCGCGGTGTAACGTTTCAGCTTCGGCTTAAGAAGCTTAATTGAGAAAAGGCGACAGCGACAGAACGTGCATTCGACGTGCCGCCGTATTCCCGAGGTTGTGCTTGCTGTAGAGCTCTCAGAGCCGAACTTCTTCCAGAGCTCCACAGTTTTACTATTTTTAATTATACTCTTTTTACTTAATTCTTTCCCTGGAGATCCAAAACTCACTGCGCATGCCTCTCAAGGCCATTTTTGTGCTCCACTGTATGCAGCACTGCTTTGGTGGCCTGTGCGAGTGTCCAGACTGGCAGTAACACGTGCCTTAATTCACCTTTTCTCGGAGTTACTTCAGACAGCCTTTTAATTTAGATTCAATTTCGTGTCACAAGTGCACGGCTGTTGATTAAACGTGAACTTCCGCAGCTGTGAGGGGCTGGTTTGGCTTTCTCAGATGAGCTACAGCCTTCTCTAAGCTCATTTCACCTCAAGGTGTGGGCTAGCATTAAATCATGTCACTAATGTCTCAGAGATGCACGTGTAGATTGCCAACACCAGATTATAGTGGATTGAGGAGCCTTGAATTGATACTTAAGTCTGCTATCGTCGCCTTAGGGGAGTGGTAAGGAGCAAGGAAAGCTAACAGCAACCATCGAAAAGGTTCTTGTGGTCTCAGCGTGGATTTATTACAAGCCCCTTTTGGCCAGAAAATATATTAGATACGCGGTTGCACGGGGTAGCATACAGTGCAACCAAACAAACGCCTGGCGCAGAAGGTTGAAGCTGTTCTTCGAGGGTGAAGGTCGCAAGCACGATGGAGGCTACCCTTAGTGTTGATCTGCATGACAACACTACTCGGTGCACGAATTGCGTCGTAGTACTTGAGATAGCGTACTTCGCTGGCATTGGTTAATCCATAACTACACAGTTTATTTTGTGTGCGCGTATTAAGGCATACCACCGACCGTGGAAACATCTAGGCTCTCAGTTTGTGTGCAACACAGGCACTGCGAGCTGCGGATCTCAGTCAAAAGCAGATAATGCAGAATGAGAAAGGGTTGATGATGATGGACAATTAGACTCACTTCTGCGCACTTCTGCGCAGTTTTCGAAGTGAACGGCTGACTGAAGAATTAAAGACTGAAGTCATGTTCGCGGTCCTTCGAGGCACGAAACGAACGGTAGCCATCTGCGCCAGTAACTCCTTTTAGTAAGGTGCGTGGCTGTGAAACGAACCTAGCAAAGATTAAAAAGCTCACTTGTTGCCAGTTAGAAAGAGCCACTCGAACTCCACTTAACAGCGGGATCTGAATCGCTGTGTGGTCGTGTTGGGTTCTCCCTGTAACTCTGTAAAACGCTCTCACGCAAGGTGCCACTGGTAACTCATCCACTGGTTTGATAGCAACGAAAACAATACACCTACTCAGGGGACAGATACTAGCGCGCTACGCGTCTTTGGGAGGCGAATGAGCCAACGAACAGCATCGTTGCACCAAGAGGAACTGGAGTGGCTTTGCGGCCAATGAAAACACCCCCTGAGTTCGATAATATTACAGTTCTACTGGCAAATCGTGGAAGCACTGCAGCTTTTAGTCAACAAAATCTGAATCCTTCTTGCTCCTAATGGAAGGTGGAACTATGCGTAGTACGCATTTAGAGAAGACTGCTGCTAAGTAAACAATTCACTCCCCCTGGGGTAAAACAAAAAGTGTAGTGCTCAGCAGAGCTTCATAAAAACAAGAGGTCTGGACTTTTAAAGCTTGTTTGTGTGCATGTAGTGCCACTCTCTCTCGTTTCCCCATTGGCAGTGTAGAGTAGCGGCACATCTCTTCTAGCATCGTGTGATTCATGAGAAAAGTAGGCACGCTGGCTCCCCCATGCATTGGATGATCTGCGAGTGGATCACTTCCTATTCTTCGGCTGAAGGGGCTTCTGAGAATCTGGCTTTGACGAGCCCTTTTGACAGCCCAGACGGCCAATCCACGGCAGGCCATAGACCCGTACACCTGTAGCTGGATCTTCTTTTTCGGAGCGTTCGTCATCTAATCTGTATTCAGATAAAGTGGTCTCTAGAGGACTGCCGTGCGTTGATGTTTCGCCTTTGTGATGAAGGTGCCGTTTGATCGAGAAGCGCGGCCGTCCGCCTTTTTCAGCAGCCGTTGAGAGCGACTCACTGTAGATCGCAAGCAGACGAATGCACAGAAATGTAAATTTTCGTACTGGTATTAACTCGCGCAACGTGCTGTGTTGTCGGAGGGAATGCACTCTGAAGAATGTGCCCCAAAGGAATTGATAGAAATGGCTGAAGCTGTATTCGTGCTGCAGAAGTCACTTCTAAATCAAAAGAACTGTATATTGGCTTACAGTGCACAAGAAACTTGTGACTGTGTACAAGCCACCTCGATCAAAAACTTCGTCGTGAAGTCTGCCTTTTGTTGATCTGTCAGCGCGTCATCTACAGCTATAATTGTCCCCACCCCTGCAGGCAAGCAAAATCGTAAGCGCGGAGCTACAGTGTCAGATGGTGGCGAACTGAGTGCAATTAGAAAGATAGCAGCGTGCAAAGTGTGACTTTGTTTTTGTCAAATCAATTTGGTTCCAAACATAGCAAGAAGAAGGCAGTTGTCTCACCCCTGGTGCTCAGCATTAGAAGAGTTTGTACTCCCTTTGAAATTTCAAGTATCTGGTGGTCGCAGTAGGAAGTAGTAGGCCTGAGTTGTTGGCCTTGACGAAGATAAGCTTCGCAGTGTGGTGGGTCCTCTCTCATCAGTAGCAAGCCAAGAAGAGATATATGCATTAAATTCATGCCAACAATTGCACAATTTATATCGTCAGAGCCCTGTACAATCTTATTCAGGGACAGAGCCCACGCGGCTTGTGGAGCTTTTGTGCATAGTAACTCTGGGATAAAGCTGCTGCACGGTGGGGACTCAGGAGTTCCATCCACTGAAGAAGTCCGTTTCGCTGACAACAGATCTGCAACTACTGGGGGACGCCAGTCGCTTTTGGGCTCTCTTTGTGGGGGCAGAAGAGTTGAGAAGGCTGGCGGGCAATCAGCGTTTTTGGCCGTTGCAGTTCCATCGTTGGCAGATAAGCCAGCTACTTGGGACTCCTCTTCTATTTTTTGTTTTCCACTCTCTGCCATGTTCTGAAGATTTTGGCAATCTGTAGCTTCTGGAAGCAACAGCAAGGACTCCCGAGAGAAGCCACAATGCATTTCGGCAACAGTCCTTTTCGGCTGGTTGGCAGGAGAGATTGAATCGTGATGTTGCATCCGACGCGCAAACATGTGCAGACTGAAGTCTCTTGATATGCGGTAACCAAATAGTCGTCTTAGCACAGGCAAGCTTTCGAAGGGAAAATGGGACAACCGGATGTCAGGGAGGAGCAGCAGATGGCTTCTTGATTCGCTGACAGACGCCAATTGACCTTGGGCAAGCATTGTTGATAGGGACCAGTGCAAAATTTGTGCACCTAATGCCTCAAATAGCTCTTCCACTACTTCGTGAACCTGGTCAGGATACGTATACAGAGATGAACGCAATGCCTCTTGTCCAACGTTGTTGCTTCGTGACTCTTCTGTTTGGATAGCCCTTTTATTCCTGGTCAAAAGGCATTCTGGAAGTGCGCGGCGCTGCACAAAAAACCGCCATGCCCCAGAAGAGCCATCTGCCTGGACATATGGGTAGGCAGCGCCGAAAAAAATGAAGCCACGTGCGCAATGGAGGCAGGAAACGCAACAGTTGCGAGGTAGCCATGCATGAAGAACTGTTGAGGGCGTTAGGTCTGCAAGATTTGTCATGCTCGTGAAACACGAGCGGGAATCAAGCAGCCTGAGACATAAGGAAAAAGCCACAATAGCGCAAGGATTGGCTTGCAACTACACTCTTGTATAAGTAGGCGTGGCTGACTACACTGGTCATATCCAAACTGGAGGATAACGGGAGCATTCTGAACCGCAAAGGGGCGCTTCCTCAGCTACGCGCCCACTTGTTGACAGCTTGAAATCTAGGCAAGGCTCCAGCATCTCTCCAAGACTCCTTTAACCGCCGAACTTCCTCTATGGCGACGCTCTCTGTCATTTGTGGGTCCATAAGTTGTAACTGCAGCAGCTTTGCGATTTGGGCAACCTTGGCAGCCTGTAGAGCGACGATTGTGGCGAATGCGCGGTCTAAATGCTCTACATTCCTATTTCCGAAAACACTGCTGAGAAGTTCCTCGCCCAAGAATGTTGCTTCAGTGAGGTGGCCACTCGCAATACAAGCTGAAAATGTTTCTTCGACCTCAGCAGAAGCAATAGATTGACTGTGATTTCCTCGTGGATCTCGATGTAAAACAGCAGCTAGATAGTTCAACCACCTCTGTTGGCCTTTTGCGCCCTTGTCTGCCTAAAGGATACAATGCATTCACACCAGATGGCATCGTCCGTTCGTATAATCTTGCCTTTCATGTGACGCATGCAAAGTCGTCCAGGATGTTTTGCAATCTAGAAGCACCAGGGAAAAATGTTGCATCATGCGCCGCCTCCCTATACAATTACTCACAAATGCAACAGCACTCCGAATATCTTCAATCCAGAGATCTCGTGATGCCTGGTCCTGTGTCTCATCTTGCGCCCATGGGCACAGCTGCACGCACGCCGTCAAGCCGAGAAGCATCTCCCCTGTAGCCGGCGTATTCACCTTGTACTTTCGCGCTGACGGAAATTCGCGCGGGAGTTGTGGAAATTGCTATTTAGTTTTGTAGCAGTAGCATTATCTTACCTCCTGTAGGCCTCTTTCTTGTGCAATCAATCTGTTGAGAGCCTGTAAGAACGACTGTTGATGCCTCACCATTGAGCACTGGCATGCCCACTGAACATCGAGAAGGGACTTGCCGGAGATGTCGCCGCAGACATTACCCTTGCCAGTCTGACGTCGGCACATACCTACAGTCCTAACGGCCCCAAGATCCTCTGCAGCTTCTGCGAGGCGTTGCTGCTCAGCTTTCATGGAGTTAAGAGAAAAGGCATCTTCATATTGACTCTCGTAGAGCCACTGCTGCAGGGCACGTCGCTTCTCATCGGCACAAACTTTTGGGAGGGTGCACTGTGCAGCATCCGAGGGGAGAGCAATGCCGTTGTCCCTTGTACGAATGTTCTGTGTTCCATCGATAACTTGGTGAAGGTCTGCTCTCCAAAATTCTAAAGTCACTAGCTGTAGCTGATGGCGGAAACAGACCAAGTGAACTCCAGCCACGGTAACCATGTCAGCCCACGCCAGAGCAGACTGATGAGTACAGCGCTGTCCGCTGCCAGATGTAATGAAGTTTAAGGTGGCTTTTGACTCCAAGTCGAGTCCCTGGCACGCAAATTAGCCAGTCAGTAGCCTAGAAACAATGAATAGCACCATTTACCTATGTATTAGGAGGCAACAAAGATACCTGACCTCTGCAACAGCGCTAGAGCTTCTCTATTCAAGCTCAAATGAGTCTCACTGCTAGGACTCTGTGAAGAGCTTCACTGCATTCTTGCAAGTCGACGGGCGTTACAAGTGAATCGTTGCTACAGTAGCTCAACTCCGCAGCGGAGCTTTTGCGCCTTTCCCAATGGTACGCTGTAAAATTTTCTTGGTCTGTCCACAGAAACCGCATTGCTGCCTGTAGGAAACGAACTGCTCGAAGACAATTGGTGGCGCACACCCTTAGCGGTTTCAGTGGGACGCCAAGCTCTTCAGTTCGGTCCAGCAAGTTTGATAAAATATTCACGGCCTCGAGAAATTTCTCTTTCCAATAGAAATGCAGGCTGCCTCCTTCTGCCGTCCATCCGAGGCAGTACAGAGAAAATATATAATCAACTTCGAGCCCCTTTAGACGGTGTTTCCACACGGTAAGACTCAGTGGCCATTGAGGAACCTCTGCAGTTGCAGCCCCTCTGCCAAACCGAGACTGGTGAAATCGGCTTGACCATGCGCCCGTTTTGCTGGCCTTTTCGCCTCGAGTAGAAGCAAAACTAGAGAATTGCTGGGATCCCGGATGTGAAGCGGGAGATCGGACTACGATGTTACCACTTTTGTCCAAGGTGAAGCCCGCTGCAGTGCTTGAGGCAAGCTCCGCCAAAGTCAACTCAATAAGCTTAAGCACTGGTATAGCCTTCAGAAGAGTGCCTCTGGAAGCATGTAAGTTCTGCACGTCTCACGCAGAATGTCAATTGAAGTTCACTAACACTTAGTAATTCTTACAAATTCGGTTCCAATGTGCAGCGTATGACGCACTGAGACACAGGTTGAACTCAGAAAGTTGCACGATAATTCAACTCATATTCATATGTGCTTTTGCGGCAATATAGTAGCAGTCGTATCAGTCTGTCGTATGTATGTGTGTATTTGGAGCGGCATGGAGCCTACCCATAAAGCCTCAGCAAAGTTAAGGGCCACCGGAACTTCAAGCTCGGCGAAATTTGGCAAGCTTGTGACCGTGTCAAGTAGCTCCAGTGAGCCATTCACATCACCCTGGCGAAACCGAGACGTGGCCAACAATGTCACCTGCCGAGTAAAAAGGTTGGGGTTGCAGTCTTTGAAGTCCTGCAGGCTTGGCAAGTAGGAGGAGGCTGAGCAGCCCAGCACAGAACTAAGACCGACCTCCCCAATCAGTAAGCACTGCTCTCCGAGAGTTATCAGCAGCTCGCCTATAGATATGAGCGAGCATGTTCGTTGCAATGTCACAACAGATAAGCAACAAGCTTGTCTTCCCAGCGTTTTTGAAACTCCTCCGCAAGCCTCAGTGACCTGTCCTAGTGCTTCTGTCCATGATCGAATGGCCGACGGGGAGAAAAGTGGCAACAACTGTTGAGCTTCATTTAAAAACCCGCATGCCACGGCTCCCCTGAATATTTGTATGTTAAGCGATGCCTCTAGCAGGGACACGGCTGGATGCACGCTTCCAAAGCTGTTCTCAACAGAAGTGGATCTCTGCGATTGGAGCGAAAGCAGGAGGAACGCTTCTGTGATTTTCGCCCGTAGCCGCGTGAGCTGCAATGCCCAGCTTTCTAACCCGAGCTCAAATAAATGGGCCTCTGCCTTGGTTAAAAGTCGAAACCCTATAATCAGGCTGGTAGACCATAACAAAATGTCGCGGGCTGCCAGGGTGCCTTTGTGTGTGTGTGGCTTCAGAAGGGATATCAGTCCGCCTTCGTCAGCGCAAGCCCGCGTACGCAGGTGGTAAAGTGGTGTCTCTTCTGTGGCTGATGAAGAACTGCGCCTTGACCCTGATGCTGCCAAACGAACTGGGTCACAAAGGCTAGCAGATGCCCATGGATTCAGTTGCACAGTTGCCTGATACAGTTAAATAACCGCCCATAGACACACAGCATCCGTCTGTGGACAAAATGGCTTTCACAGCTTCTTGTAACCTGCCACTGCAACAACTATTATCATCTTGATGATCGCTGCGCTCTAGGCAATTTCGCGAGTAGTGCAACGCGCTCTGAATTAACAGCAAAGGCTTGCCTCTTTTTGTTCCAAACCAAGCTCAACCCGGTCACTTCCTTCTCCTACTAAGTTCTCGTTATCATATCCCTGGTTCGAGCTGTGACGTTCGGGATTTTCGAGCATCTGTGATGATAAATTAACCATTTGCCTCACTGAATCTGCAGCCTCTGCCGGGTCTGGAGAATAAAAAATCTTCATGGCTTGCGTGTGCAGGAGCAACAAGTGGTCAAGTCTCAGCAAAGTGCCACTAAAGGTCATGAAGCTTGTTAAGCACGCTGCTGAGTCCTGATGGCAGCCAGCGTCTACCTCCGAGTTATTTCCTGTAAGCCCTGACTGCACGCAACTCAAAGATTATCAACATGGAGTACGCGGTCAGGAAAACTTACACAGAGTGAAGAGTTGGTTGCTTTATTAATTGCGCCCGTATTTTTATGACGTGGAATGACAAAGAAAATCGATGCTGTTTGAGTAATTAGTTGTGGCCATCTCCCTGGCCGCTCACCGCCTGCTGAGACTGGAGTTCTTTAAGAAGTTCCACAGCAGCACGAATGTGTGAGCTGGCCTTTGTCCATGAGCGCCCTAAGCTTAGGAGCCACTCTGCAATTTCTAGATGGACAATGATCCCATGGGGATCTTTGCCTGCTTCAAAAAGATTAAGAGCTCCTTCATAAGCTTCCAGTGCCATTGGCGCAGTGCCAGGATCTTTTTGGGCAAGCCGAGCAAAGCATAACAGCAAGTCGGCCTCACTTGACGTCTCACTCCTAGCAATGGTGAATATTCTAGGAAGAAGATTAGGTGCCCCAGAACGGGTCAGAGAAATAATCTGCAGCTTCATCAAGGGAGCATGCAGCACCTTAGGAACTAGTAGCATTGCGCTTTCAGCCATGCGGAAGAGCTCATCCCACTTCTTGCCACAAGAAAGGGAAGAAAGAAGTCCCATGCACATGCGGGTTATCAAAGTTATCTCAGTAGACCGGCAACTGGTGGGTATAATGTACAATGCTGATTTCACAGCCAGGCAAGCCTGTTCTCCGTAATACTCATCGTTTACAACTGGAGCAGCAGCGTTCCACAGTGCCTTTGCTGCAAAGAGCAGAAGTGGCAAGCAATCTGAGTCTTTCCCGTATTCACAGGCCTGAAGTAGATGGCGAATCGCCCACATATTCCCATGCCTGTAGACAATCATGCCAATCATTCCCCTCAACTGCATGCTGATTCTAGACTGTCCCGATGTAGGTGTCACTGCAGCAGAACGTCAGGTGAGTTGCAAGCAAGTGTCCCTGCACCAGTACTTCAGTTGCAGCTGCACGCAAATGCTGCTTACATGGTGAGGTCCGTAGCTAGAAGCGCCAGTCCCGAAAGAACATGTGCCACTCCCCTCCACAGATGCAATCGATGGTCAGTAACGGGAGGAACTTTATACGGTACTTTACAGTACCTTTCCCCAAGAGCCTGAAGTGCGTAGGCCGCCGATAAGCCTGGGAAAGCTGTAGAATTTACAGAAAGCGATGCAGCGGCGAGGCGCGCCCACAATTCAGTCTTCACACGCTCAACTGATTCTGTCAATTCAACGGACGCAGATGCCGCCATGGTACTAGTCGCAGACCAGAGCAGCTCCCCGCATTGAAGCAATAAGTTTTCGCGAGTGGAAGTGTCCTTTTCCAGTATTGCTTTCTGAGCAGTAGATGAGCAGATATGGCGAATTAGACCGTCATGGAAAGACATACCGTCACTATTCTTTGGAATCAGCTGGTTTGTCATTCAATCCTTCTTGATCCTGAAGTGACAACGAGGCATTTCTTCCGAAACATTAGTATGCTGATCGGCCATGCACATACTGGTGTACTTACCTCAATTTGAAGGAGCACCAAAATATCTGGAGTCAATTTGGGCACTGAAACGTTCTCCATCAGCCCAGGAGCCTGTCCCTTGGGTTGTTTTCCCTTGTTCGTCTTGTCCAATCCTCCGCCGGCTTCTGAGGTAGCAGTGAGAGGTGGCTTTAGCAAACGTGAGAGGATCGGCTGAGGTATGTCTCTTAGCATAATGTCTTGAAGCAGCGCACCGAGAATCGTCCGCCTGCTAGAGATATGCCAGAGGGGAACCTTGGAACAAAATTCTTGAACTAGTCCAAAGTCTTGAATAGCCTGATATGCGGGCACTAACGAGTGAAGCCTAATATTAATTCCACGAACGCAATATTATTTCATTAGTTTTGTGGGAAAGCTATATTGTTTCAACAATGCAGAGAGGAAACAAAGTTGAGAAAAAGTGTGCACCACGACGTTGCAGATACTTGCTCCCCAATCTGCAAGAAGAGTTGTTGGCCGGCTTTCAGGGAAGCCAAGCTGCCTCACCAGGGCAGCGCGGGAACAAAACTCGGTAAAGATGTGCACCACCACGTCGCAAGTATTCTGTGGCTGTTCCAAAAGCCGCTGGAAGACTTCTTTTAGGACTGGCATCAGCCTGCTGATTTCCTCTACTCTTGCCGGACTGTTTGAGAGGAAGCTTCCATATATGTTCCACGTGTGAACTGCTCCGTTGAAGACAAGCCATGTTTGCCCAAAAGTTTCGCTGAGAGCGCCAAGCCGCTATTATACAAGCATGTTTGACATTACCAACAGTGCATCACGTAACATTGTTGGAAAACACACGCAAGTAGATTACTTACATTATAATTACTTAGGGCCAAATGCTGGCTAAGATACATGCATCAGGCGGGGCTCAAGAACGCACCTAAGCCTAGTCCCAAACAAAAGTAAGTTGTGAACTCGCTGGTCCTCCCTTTCGTCATCAAATGGTTTTGCAATTGATCCGTTCCGGCTTCCTTTCCTTGAAGGCTGCTCTGGGGGTTGAAAGCTGCCGTCAGCAGTGCGACACGAGGAAGAAGCATCAGCATTCCCGCAGGCGCCAATATCTTTTGATTTGCTCCAGCAAACAGCCTGTGTGGATCAGCATGATGAAGAACAACAGCAGCGGCTAGATAAGTTAATGTTATCTTCTGTACGACGGCTAATACAGCTCTAATTTTCTCCGTGTCAAAAAACAAACCAGCGCATATGCAGCCTCGATAACGTTCACGGCCAGCTCAGTTTCAAGTGGAGGCCTTAGTCGTACGCGCAGATCAACTGGGGAAACCGCGTCGAAGGACTCAAGATTCTGGACGGGTGAACTCAAACATTTCTCAGTCCCGTGGACCATAGAAAGAATAGCAGTTGCAGCTCGTGCTGTGGCATTAACGTCGCCAACATCACGTGCGCGGGTGACTAAATGACCAAAGGATGCTATAATACACTTTACTGTACGTTCACCACTCAAGGAAAGTGCTTGCCTCCGAACGGTGGATGCCATTGCTTGTTGTGGAGAGACAATGCCTCGCCTGTTTGTGCCATGCCGATCAACGCGAGTCTGACGGCTACTATTTTTTGCTTCATCATCAGCTAAAAGGCGCAATGCTTTTTTGCGAAGGCCCTCAGCAAGATCAATAAGCGTTGATATCGGCTGCGCGAGCCTGACACGAAAGGCGATGTGCTGGAGCTGCTCAACAGGACTGCAGTTTCCTGCAGTCAGGGATAGTAAGCTAACTACTTCACCCAACCGCCTCAAGGACCAAGTCAGAGGCTGTGAATATGCAGGGTCGGCTTGGTTTGCAGCAGTTTCCTGGGTGCAAGTAGACGTCATGACGGGATTTTCCGTAGCACTCGTCGCGGGCTGAACCGCTGAAGCTGGCTCAGTTTTGTAGGAAGGCATAGAACAGTAACTATATTCTATTTCGAGAGCCTTGTCAATTGTAGTTTGTGCTGCTTTGAAAAGCTCTTCTTCTATCTCGCACTGAGCTAACTGATGGGAGAGGTGCACTCGAAGTGAGATTTGGCTTGACTGGTAGCGATCCAGTGCATTACAGGCCTATGTAGGAAAGCGTATTGCAGACATAAAACACAACTCGTGTAGACTTTGACGATATACAGTAGCTGAAACCCTCACTCTGCCCTGCATGTATTGTGGAGCTGTGCTAACCTTCTGCATGTTTCTGTAGACCAGCCGCCGAAATTCTGGGCCAAGGCACGGTCTCGCGATATTCCACATCGTTGCGACGCAGGTCTCCACAAGGTCCCCAGTTTCGCTTCCATGCGCTACAGATGTAAGACACTCATCTAGGCGTCTGATAGCCTGCACGCGGAGCTCTATTATTGGGCATGGTTCATGGATAGAAGCGGTGAGTAAAGAAAGGCTGGCTGGACCAGAGAGACTAGTACTTTCCTGGCTGTAAAGCTCTGTTAGAAATTCATGCAGGCGCAACTCTGTCTCTATGTCCAGCATCCGTTGAAGCACCGCGGCGTTTGCAGTTCCAGCCTGCCACCTGTACCAGGAACACCACATACACTCCCACATCTGCATGAACCTTCCGTCCGCCGTGCCCTTTCTTGCAAAATCATTCTAAGAAGTAGCTGCTGCTAAAAAGAACAAGGCTACCATTAAGGCACAGCGCGCTGCAGCGCTACCTGTCCAAGGCCTTCGTCATTATTCTAGCAAGTACCCAAAATTTGTATGTGAGCGCGGCCTTGGCTACTAAGTAGCCTGCAAAATGTTCGTTCTCCCCCGCATTTCGAGGAGCCTCAATGGATTTTTGAAGGTGCTGCAGCTGGGCATTAACAGCCTGAGCTGATCCCTTGATAATAAGCTCATCCCGGACAATTTGTGGCAAGTGCGGGTCCAAAGTTGCCCAAGCTCTCAAAAGCTCACTGCACTGGGTCTCTGCTCTAGGACCCGCAAAGTGATCATTTTGTAGAGTGTTTGATCCAGCTGTGTGAGCTGCCTTCCCGTGAAGTCGCAGAAGAGATATCGCTGCTTCTACTGCATTTGACCAGTGTGGAAATTCCACTTTTGCTGGAATTGGGCCGACGGCATCACCCAGTGTTCCTAATCCCCCACGAATCCTGCAGCAGACTCGCTAAATTGAATGGTCCGCCGAAGTCTGCTCCTTTGAAACCACTTTAACATCATCCATGAGTATTGTGGTTTTCCAAATCTTACACAGAAGCATGTACAGCTAAAAACATTTGGGGGGTTGGGTCATCACTTACATTGCTAGCTTGCGCTCCAAAAGGTTAAGGCACTTACGCCACTGCGGTAGACGCCCATGGAGAGCGTTGGCTTCAGCGCATAATTGCATGGCATCTTCAATAACCTGAAATGAACGTCATAGTTCTGAGATGAACAGAGCAGTTTCATTTGTTTGGTTTTCCCCTGGGTTCAGTCATTTAAACGTATAGCTGATCGTACTGGCATGTCCACTCTCCTGTTTGCTTATAGCTGCGAGCACAGTAACATGTGTATCTTGTTCACTGCAACAATGTTAGAGCCAGACCTTTTGAGCTTTCTGGCGTCGGCCTCCATCCTCAAAACAAAATGCTGCGTAAAGAAGAAAAGATACGACGAGTTTGAACTCGCCTGGATCATTAGTTTTATGAACAGTTCCTTGACCTTGGCCTACAGAAACTGAAGATGCTGCAGCCTGTAGGCTTTTGGCATTTTTTCCAAGACCCTTCGATGTAGGCGCTTCTTGAAGCCTGCAGCAAAAGCCCCAGAGTGGCTGAGCGGCCCGTCAAATCAGACTACTTTACTCTGCAGCCTCACTTAGTTGCCTTGGTGGCGCTTGAAGCTCTCCCATTCATCTCACTGTAGAAGCGGCAATATCCTCTCCAAACTGTTGCAGAAGCTGCGAGCCCAAACTGGCCTAGCAAATGGCTTCAGTAGAACCAACAAAACTTTGATGGCGTGGTGCCTGAAACTCCCCGTTCTGTGGTAAGACAGTTTACACATGTGCCCGCATTATGGAAGGACTGTATCCTAAGGACAGGCGCTCATGATAGAAGTGTCGCGCGCCCAGTTCCTGCTCATACTATCTTCATCCCACTCAGGTCCGTGCTGGGAATATTCAGAGAAACACTTTATTAGGGAACCTGTGTATTCTTATAACAAGACAGGACTACAGAGCAGGTGCATCCCAGTCAATCTCATACGGTGCTGACTGCGGCTCTTCACCGGCGATTACAAGAGCTTTTTCTACGAATTGGAACGCTTCCACATGTTGTTCTAGTACAACTATACCCTTCACAGCAGCTTTCTGCAGCTGTTTAGTTTCCAAGAATGCCCTGCAGAACAAAGAAGCCCCCTACTCTCGCTGTCCAGTTGTAAACGGGAACACAAAGACTGCAGCATTGATGGCGTTAATGAAGCACTGGAGGCCCGTTATTTTTGTTGCAGCTTTTTAAAACCGCTTTACGAAATGCATGCAACACAAACTCACCGGAAAAGCAGTCCATTTGCTCTTGTTTGCGAGCTTGCAGCTCCAACTTTGTCGAAGAGCTTTTGTGAGTTCGCAAGAACACAAATGTGGGTTTCCACGCTGTTTGCGGGTAGCGTATTGCTCCATGTAATATTGGCCAGTCCATTATGGGAATAACTGCTATGCTTTATACGACAAGGGGATATGATTTTCGCGTGACCAACCTGAAAAACGTGACTCGCTTTGTCCTCGTCCCCGTGAGCGCAGGCGTGTAAGCAAAAAGCAAGAATCATATCTGGTGAAAAAGAAAGCGGATCGAGACGAAAGCTTAGAAGTAACAAGACAATCCAGCCTCTACCAAGTGCGGACGCTATTTCAAGGTCTTCCAACGGTAGAAACAATATCTGTAACCTTAAGTAAAATTCCTGGCCAAATTTTCTTTATTTGCCTAGCCTTTACCTGCAGTGAGGTCCATAAGTGACGTATCTGCCAGCAAGTTAATTTCACGGTATGCCATTTCAAGTTTTTGTGAGGCAAAATGCCCCTTTGATCCATGCTGAAATGGACGGGACTCGTCAATGAGCCGTAGAAGCCGCTGTAGGCGTACTGCAGCCATCTTCCCTTTACCTTATTTGTAGAACTGAGATAGAGGGGCTAACTTGTGAACATTTTTCTTCTTATTTGCTAGTAGAATGTAGTATCGGTAATGAATAGTTCAAGCGCAAATCCAAGAAGCCTGCATTCTACTTTGCACCAGCTCCACTAAAAGCGAGTATTACAGGCGACAATACTTGCAACTTCCTTTTTCTGTATTTATATTTGGATCATCCTTTGAATAGATGCTGGAAATCCAGGTGTCACTGGCCCGAGCGTGCTGAGTAGGCACTGGTCTCTGATTCGTGGAGATGTACCGCCGTCTAATGGTGACACTGAGCGCGCCTAAATACATTGTCTGTGCTCAGCCTACTGTTTAACATCACCCTATCGAGGGTACGTGAGGGTTTATCGCGTTTCGGAGGGTGTTGTTGAAGAGGCAAGCCATCGGCGAGGTGACCCTCCGATTGCGTCTCGTGAAAAAAGAAACTTATTGGCCCAAGCTTTTCAGCGAAGGCTCCAATATTTGATCTTGTATCATTATTAAAGAAAACAAAATATGCACAAATCTTAAGGTGACAGGCGTATACAAAAACCTCGGGTGGATGCAGGGCGGTCATCTACACAAGTAGGAGCCTGGGGACAAGCCATAGCAATTTTCGTCTAGTCACTAGCAAAATCAAGCTTGCCCTCTTCATTAGAATATTTTCTACCGGTGAGTACGAAACTGCAAGTCGTGAATAGGTAGCTCATTTTTCTTCCCAGGAAGCGGTTGCTCGTGAGAATTGATTCTTGAGGAACTGAACTTGATCCATGCTCCATAAACACAACGGCCCCTCAACCCCTTCTGAAGATCAAAAGCGCTTTGAAATAAGTAGGCTAGAAAACAGCACACCCTTGTCCAGGGCTCGAAGCTGCATTAAAAATTCGTGGTGGTCCATTCACAGAGCAACCTGGCAAGGGAGCTGGACAACCCGAAAGATCCAGCGGCGGAAGTCATCTTGTCAGTTGAAGGGAAAAAGAGCTATATTTCTCCTGAGCTACTTCAGTTGTATCCTACCATGCGATATGGTCACTTCAGTTAGGTGGTTTCAGAGCGCAGTCAGAAGTTAATGAGGATATGTTCTAAGCTACCACGGCATACTGGTTAGGTATAACGCAGCCTTCATGAGATATGGCTTCACATGCATCATATTCCTTTCCGCGGAAGGTCGCAGCACTTCGCAGTCGAAAGAGCTCCACACGCGCATCTGGCTGCCAGAAGCTGCCATCATTTGAACTCTGTGGCCTGCAAGGAGTTTTGAAATGGGGGAATCTTGATCAAGAATTCATTGTTCATATCTTCAGCGCTGATGACGATGGTTATGGGAGGTCTGCTGCCAGCCGCAGTAGTCAATCGACTACCGGAAGCACACGCCCAGCAAGCAAGAGCTCTTTGGTAACAGCCTCTCTTTCGCTAAGGAAGGGGGTTCAACAGAGTCGGACAACAAAAGTGTTCCTGGAGGAGAAGCCTGATAAGGCATGCGAGTCTGTGTTTCCGTGGGCAGAGCCTGCATTGGAGCAGTAGGGGTGCCAGCATGCGATCGGGCCATGAGTCCTGATGACGGAGGATATGGAATGTAAGGAGCACGCTGGGGAAAAACATTGCCATTGGCATGCTCCATGCGTGGTGCCCCGGAAAATGTTGTCGGCACAGTGTATCCTGCGGTGGTCTGTCTTAACGGAGACTCCCGCATCTGGTTGAGCCGCTCTCGGTGCATGGTAATGATGTAGTACGCCTGTTCTTCTGGAAGAATGTCTTCGCGGATGCATACTGTGTTGTCAAATGAAGTCATTTTGGATTTAGCCATGGCGATTGCAATATCCCGACTACCCAAGCGGAGGGGCTTGAACCCGTTGACACAATTGCACTTTCGCATTAGCTCTGGCGTGAACAGTGCCTGGCATAGAGCATTAGCACCGCATCCGCCATTATTTGCGCAGGGTCCCCGGCTGGGGGAATCTGAGAAACCAGCACCACAACGCCCTCAGCGGCAAGAATTAGGGAAGAACCAAGTGCACGTGAGTGTTTCCCACAGTTTGTTCGTAGTGCTTAGGAAGGATGCCAAGGAGCGAAATTCTTCAAAACCCGTTTGATCGCAGTGGAAATGCCAGCATAGGTTGAACATATCAAGGAACTACTTGGCTTGTCTTATATTTCCAAAAGAATCGACTTTGCAACCACCTTACTTATTCTGAGGCACTGAGCCGCAGATCCTGAAATACCGTTCCATGCTGTTTCCCCTGGGCAAATGCAGTCAAACGTCCCGCTGAAGTTGTGACATCGGGCTTGTGCCGGGCATGGAGGTGGAATCAATCTTTGCATCCCGAGGCTGCATTCGTCGATGTCTATACATGCTTCCTGCGTCTGCTGGAATCCTTTTCGGCACTTGCACTGATAGCTGCCGACTGTGTTAACGCACACGGAGGCAGGCCCACATGGACTGAAAATACATTCGTCGATATCCTTGCAAAATTTTCCGTCTCCTTCGAACCCACGATTGCATACACACTTCGCTGTTCCCTGCGCATCGGAACAGGTCGCGTATTGGCTGCAAGAAGCTGAGGCACATGTCATGGGAAGAGCGGGAGGGGCGGCGTACGGGTCTATTAAGTCTTCTTTCACTAGCGTGCTCCACGCGTCAACGGTGCCTCCAGTTGCGATCAATCCTGCAGTCAAACAAAAAAAAAGAATCAAGTGGCTGAGCTGTCTGGGGTCAGCCAACGCTTGCCCACCATCGAACAGAAAAGTAGTGCTGCCCACATTTGTTGCGCAAGTGCCTTGTTTTGCTTTTGTATTAAATTAAAGTCTGCGAACGATTTAAGTTAAAATCAGAGAATCTCTGTCGGAAAGCTACGATTTTGTAAGAAATAGGTCATTTTGGGCATACCTTCAAGCTGAGGGTTCTTCTTCACGCTTCGTAGCATCCGTTGAATGACCTGGCGGTAGTTTAGTTGCGGAAGACGCGTCCACAGCAGTGCAAGCGTGCCTGTCACCATGGGTACAGCAAAGCTTGTTCCGCTGACAGACCTGTAGCTCCTTCGGGCCGACGTTGTCATGATGTTGGCACCCGGAGCAGCGACGTCGACTTGCTTCTTCCCATAACTGCTGAATGGCGCAAGCTGCCCGTTGCGACTTATTGCTGCCACGGAAACGACATTATCAAGATCATAGGATGCTGGAAATACAGGTTGCCTGCACAAGAACCAGCGCACTAAACACCAAACGAGTTTATACAAGGGACGGGGCCCGAAATAGCGCGTTATGTTTAACAGTTCTTCACAGTTCTCCACAAAAGGAGCAGCTGAGACTCAACACATGGTAAGTAGGGTTGCCTTCAATGCATATCGCTTCACTTGTCGTTGTCATTATTTCCATTGTAGTTTCCTGCAGCGGCGACGACAATCATTCCTGCCTGTCGCGCTCGTTGAACGGCTTCTTGAAGGCCTCTGAAACCACTACCCCTACCCCCGTAGCTGTTATTTGACAGCATTATCCCTTTTCCAATAGCGTAATCCAAAGACCTCGCAAATGCGCTTATGGTTCCCTTTATATCCTCATTCAGTGCCTTCAGTACTAAGATATCACACCCCCAGCAGACCCCAGTAAGACCTATGCCATTATTCGGCTCAGCTGCAATGATTCCAGCAGAAGCAGTACCGTGGCCATTGTCATCCATTGGTAAGTTTGTCCCCTTTACAAAGTCCTGGACCAGCACAAAAGCACAATGTGCAGTTAAACACTTCACAGAATCCTTGAAACACTTTTCGATGATATAGTGCCTCAATTTCGCAGCTTCGATGTACAGAAGAAAACATAGGACTACGGAAAAATTGCAGCCCACCCAGCCTATGCAATCATCCACGAATCCATTAAAGTCATCATCTATGCCGTTGCCACAGATCTCATCAGGGTTCCGCCATATCTGATTCTTTAAGTCCGGGTGTTCATAATCAACACCGCTATCTATTACGGCAACTGTAAATCTTGGCTTTTGTCCCTGGCCTGATGAAAGCCGCATACGCCCAAAATGTACACACTATTGTCAAACTATTCTCTTGTGGTGACCGTAGTGTGGCGTAAAACCGCCCTTACATAAACACCCCTAAGACTGCTTTTCGCAAGTGGAATATTGTACCTGTCCAGACTTCCCATGCGTTCGGCGCCTCAATACCCCACCTCGTAGGGCCACTGTCTACGATAGCCCACTGTTGCCAAGTGAAGGGATCGTTTGTCATGACCTCCAGCCGGCGACTCGGGGCCCTGTTTATACTGGCCATGCGATGCTGCCCACTTTTGATGGCATCAAGGCGGCGAAGATCCAAAGGCTCCGCAGCTACTTCTCCTACTGCAGCGTCTCCTGGTAGAGGTACTTGGGTCTCGTCGTCAAAGTCGCTGACCAATTGGTCAGTGTATACGTGGCTCACGTAATTCTTCAGCTTCAGCACGGTTGAGATAAACTCACGAACGCGCCACAACGGGGGAACTTCAAATATTTCCATGCCGAGGTTGCGGAGATAGACGGACTGCATGCGATGCGTACCTTGAAACAAAGAAGCGAGCTGGCGAAGAAATCGATTTCTCTGGCCTAGCATTTCTATCCACATGGATGGCTTGTACTCCTTGTAGCATATAATCACATTACGCTGATAATTTGGTAGAATACTGGCAGTTCTTAAGAAAAGCCCAGAGAAAAGTGAGTCTACGTGACGCCCAAGACCTTCCCAAAGACTTCCTGCACCTGGGATGAGCCACTCCTGACCTTCTGCCAGGAAGTTTGCAAAATTCAGGGGGTTGGAAATATCTCTTGTCCGATACAATAGGCTATGAGCCAAGGGAGAAGGTATGGATATACTGCCAACGACTTCAGTGATCGTGCGTGTCTCTTCACGTGCTATCCTCGTCTCCGCGCTTTCGTCAGTGAGTTCTTCGTGTTCCTTTTCATTCTTGTCTACATCAGCGTCATCTGGGCCGTAAAAATCGCTCTCGTTCTCGTAAATGCTGCTTAAAGGTGCCGCCGCTCGATAATCCATTTTATCTTGCCGAGGAGAAGAAGCCACCGATACGTTGGGGTTCTCTCTTTCACCTTTTCCATTGTTAGCATTTAAGACTGCAAAAGGTCTCTCGATCTGGCCTTTTTCCGTTTCAGTTTGCGATAATGTGCGCGCCCTCACCAAATCTGAATGCTCACCAAACCGGAGACTTCTCCGCCGGGCTGGTGGTCCTTCAGGAGATGTTGTTGGTGCTTTAGAAGATGACAACGTCATAATATGTCTGTTTCTGTTTTCAGGACGGACAATGACGCCAGGTGGATGCTCAGGTTCCTCAAATATGTCCTGAAGAGGGCCATTGGATCTTCTGGTCAGGTCGTCGTGATCAGAATACGGTGCTGTATTGCCATGCCTAGAGCCAGAAGAATCTTTGCTGCTAAATCTATGGAATGAAAATGACTCTGTTATGCGTGCGTCATCTTGCAGGGCCGTGCTAAGCATATGCCGTCCAAGAACAGCCAAGCAGAGAGTCAGCGACCAGATGCCAGGGGCCATTCGTTGCAGTTGTCGGCTACGGCCACTTATTATCCAAGCCATGACCATCTCTACAGTCACTTTAGCGCTCAGCAGGTGCTGCGAAAATTCTCTGACTGGGGAGTCACTTTGATGTTACCCATTCACTCAACCGGAAGACCGCGCACGGGGGATTACGATGAGAATTCGGGGAGAAATGAGGCAGATTTTGTCGCAACTCACTTCCGAAAAACTCATTAGCCGTACCGTTTAAACTCGTTAAAAAAAATTAGACACTGAATAATGCATGCATGTTCGGCAACTAAGTACTGTGGGGTCACCGCGCCGCAACCGCCCCTTGGCGCTGATGGTGATCGCCAGACAGCAATTCGAAAGTTCTCTGAAACCCCTCATTATCTAGTTATCAGCATGACCAAACTACACTATTAGAGAAAACCACTTATTTGTCTGTATTTTACTCCCCATAAGCAGAGAAACTGGCTCATGGGAAGAGACCTGGTGATTTCACCCGGAAGAGCCAAACAGCTACACTTCCAACTGAAAAGAGAAGCATGCATCCATATGCTTTAGGTGATTGTGTGCTTGCAGTTCGAGGCCACCTGCATTTCATTTCAGCGGGAGGGGCATCTTTAATACGCAGAACTCCCGCTAGCGAGGGGATGCACCTTTGTACCAGTGTCTACGCGTGATCGAACACCGCATGCTCTCTAAACAAATCCTGGCAGTGAGTGATAAGCCCTGTGTATTATAAAACATTCACGTTACTTTAGAGGCATGGCGCAGATGAAGACTTCTTGTAAGCGTCACACATCGCTCGCTGCCTGCCGTCAAATGTTGGGTCAGCCGCCCGACACTCTACAAGTTTTCCTCCTGTGCAGCCGTCTCTAAGGAGTCAGAAGGAACTGACAGCATATATTCCTGACCTAAGAAGCATGCTGCGTAGACCACCGGAAGATCTGGCTCCTCCAATATGGAGATGAGAGTCGTGGTTAAGCCCAGCGACAATGAATGAAAACAGCGGGTGTTCCCATCGAATGGCGCCTTCTGTACTTCACGTTGAATCCAGACAAAGACATTTCCCGTATTTTCCTTGAGAGCGCATTTTTCCAAGTGGTAAGGCAGTGTCACCTCTGCCTTTCGGCGGTTGTCCTGCCTGGGCAGTAAAGTGCTTTCGCTTAACTCTCGCGCACGTAGAACGAGCAGCCATCTCTGCATTTACTTTGTAGCAATTTGATGCTCTGTTCCTACGGGTCGAAGCATTCTGCTTGGCTGACACGCCCGAGCAAAGCGGGAAGAACAAGCATCGCACATTTCCCCTCCGGTGGCAGCCAGAATACTTCAATATTTACGTTCGTCCCAGGAGTATAAAATAAATAAGTTACAACTACGATTAGGTTGCTCTGCGTATCCCCTCTGTTGAAGGCTCGAAGCAACGTGCACGCGATGCAGCTCCCCCTTTTGTGTCTGGGTTTGACCATTTAACATAAACTTCCGGCACTGCTCATCGAACAACTCTCGGTGCGCAACTAGTGACCAATTCTAAAAAAAATCAACAAATTCAAAACTGGGGAGATGCAAGTGCAAGTTCTCCTCAGTAAGTCTGCATGCGTGGCTGCTAGCTTCACGCCACCCAAAGACCGAATACGTAGCACGGCGAGATAAAAAAATGGACCAGTTCCTATTCAGCCTGAGTCAAGTCATCGAAACTTGTACCGTCCTCTGCCTTGCCCACACTGCTGGAGAAAACGAATATGCTGCCATGATGAAATAGCCTATACACTACGAAAAAAAAGATGAGAGTCATGACCATTCCACCATATACAAGCCATTTGTCTCCCTGCTGTCTTCGGCCAACTGCACCCAACAGTGTGGAGGCGACGCCCGCACTGCTAGCCATATCGAGCACTTTTCTTCTTGCGCTTTTGAGTGACGCGTTTTGAGAGACAAGTTGTCCTACTATGCCCCAGCCTTGGCTAAGTACTGAATCTAGCACTGTGCGGGAATCTTGTAGGCGGTCTCTCTCCTTCGCATACATTAGCTCCGCATTGCGCACATCACCCCATCTCTTATTGTTTTCAGCCTCGCCCAGTAGCAATTTGCGGTCACGAATAGCGTCTTGAACTCGCTGCTGCTCAAAGCTCACACGGCTTTCAGCTTCTCTGCTGAAGCTCTCTGCGTCTGCAGCCATGTCTTGAACTCTTCTTTCCCACATAGAGTACATATTCCGCGACATCTGAGTCGACTTCGCTCTCTCAAGTGCATCTTGAAGTCGAATGACGAGCATGCAGAACTGACGCGTCAGCGCTGAGAACCGTTGCAGCTTTGCCACAGAAGTACAGCAGCTTCCCCGTCCATCCCATCCAACAAACGATGCCGACACTCCGCTGCTGCTACATTCCACGCCCTTAGCTGATGAGGCTGTCATTCCATGCGAAACCGTAGGAGTTGACACCGAACGAAGAAGGGAGTCTAGTTCCTTTCTTAAAGACACGCACTGGGGGTACAACTCTGAGATATTTTCCCCTGGTGGTGTGCCTGCCATTGTCCTAAATCTGAGAAAATCACAGGCAGTCTCGAGTAGTATAGCCACGCTGGCCAGCATGCACCTGCTTAAGGATTGCTTTGAATAGCACCACTCGGCGCATCCCAATTGCAGCGTGCTACCCAGCGCTGGCACTTCCGTGGGCTGGATCTATGAACCCACGTGCAAGTCGAGCAACTCGCTGCTCCCTTGCGAAAGTGAGCGCATATGGGCCCTGGTCTGCAGTCATGCCAACCTTCTCATGCGTGCAGCGTTTGAGGTGGCGTCGTGCTTCCCGAATTGTGAGACCGCACTCAATAGCGGGGTCAAGCAAAAGCACGGGACACCCTTGCATCGAATACGGGCAGTTTCGCCCCCTATGGAATGATTCATAAGAGTATTCTCCCTGCGTCGGAACGTGTTGCCTGAGTTCTGGAGAAGGCGCACACCTTCAACTTCAGCAAACCCGGTGGGCTGATTCATAAGTCCACTGACCATTTTCTCACTAAGGAAGAAGTTATGCAGATGTGTGCTTGTAAGAGTGTCACAGTTGCAGCAGCGGTACGGCGAGCTCCTGCATGCGCATTCGGTCACAGCAACACCAGCCCGGCAAAACCCTGGGTGCTTCACCCAGATATCAATTACTGAAGTGATATCTTCAACCAAAAGTCATGAAGCAAATAGGTAAAGGATGCAGGAAATAACGTATTGCTTGCCTGCATGTATACTCCGTCGTCGGTTACAGCCACTCTGGCGGACACCAGGAGGGTGGGCTGGCTGTTGAATGCTGTGTGATTGTATGGAAGACGAAATGTTACTGTGATTCTATGGAACACGAAATGTTACTATCAGGAGAGGCGACACCTTTCAAAGAAGTTTCAGGGAGTCCGCTAAGGCTTGCTCCAACGTGGTATTAGAAGGCAATGCACCAGAAATTAGGCTAGGGATAACGAGGTGCACACTTGCAAGGGCTGAACCGGCTCGCCATAGCAGGATGCGAGCTACGAGCTTCATAATTGGAGGCAGAATGAGCTGAATACAGCGTAACTTAGTGGGTACCCGGCGCTGCCCCACTATAGCCTCGAAGAGGACTCGGCGCATTCCGCTCCGTTACCCAAATGTGTTTGGAAGAGGTAGTTAGTCAGACTGATGTTTTCCTTGCCTTTTCAGGTTTCATCTTCCCTTTAAGGACCTCGCCAGGTATCTTCGCTGGACTTCACAACCTGAGGTCCTATCCAGAGCTTGCACAGAATTGGCTGCTTTAAGTTGGACAGCGAGTTACTGTTCTTCTAATTTGCCTGGTACCTGTACAGTCAGACGACGGCTTCACAGACCATGGCATTACTATGAGCCATTCATTTTCAGTTAACTTTCTGTAGCCCTTAGGCCACTTCAAAGCTCCGCGCTATAAACTCTGCCTATCCGGATTTCTTCCATCAACTAGTTTTCTTCATGAGCCTTCAGAACAGTTGTAGCTCCCGAATTCTCCAAGGAGCGTGGAGGAGCATCTCGTGATGTATAGATGCCAAGCAAGGTTTAGTTCGATACAGGTTACTGACCAGCTCGGGCGTCAACTTGCAAGAAGCGCGCGCTCCCATTCACATACTAGTCCTTGGTTTTTGTTCATTTGTTTTTTATGTTGATAAATCCAGTTTTGAAGGTGGAGGAAATTGTCCGCAAAAAGCCGCGGTGTACTCTCACTTGCACCTACAGATATTTCACACTCACAACGGAAGTATCACGATGTAAAAGTTTTCAGCATTTGTACAGGTTGCGTCATTGAATTCAACATAGGCCATTTTAAGCAGCATTATCTTAATTAGATTTTCAATCTCAGCATCTAATCCGCAAGAGTACCAAGGTTAAAGCCTGGCACTTACAGCGGTGGGAAGTTGGCAAATGAACTGCGAGCACCGCCAGCAAACAACATCTACTAATGTTCCGAAAACTCGAAAATTTAAAATTGAGTGACTTGGTAAATTCTTAAGTATGCATCGTTTGATACCATTGGTGGCCACACTCTGTAGCGTAAAGTAGGAGCTAGAGGAGTAAAATATAACAACGCAGATGATGATGTCCGCCGGCGAAGTGCAAAGCTCACATTGTAAATTTAAAATGCGTAAGACTTGCTGCTGCATACAAACTGAGATCCAAAAGAAGTGGGCAAGGCGCTAACTGGAAAACGACGTTTCAAGTGGCCTGTCTGCTCCTCAATGCACCCTTTTCCGAAATATGACTAGTCGGTACAAGAAGTTGCAAGACTAAACCTAGGAGCAGCTGCATGGCACTGGCGCTTTGTTGGTCACAACGCGAACAAGGCTCCCTGGCGTAGTGTCGTGACGAACAGGACCGAGGCCTCCTGTGGCCCGTCCCAGTAGAGATAAGTGTTACAGCTGCTAGGAACAACTGTAGCTTGGCTTGTACATTTTAAAAGTGAGCCACATAAGTGTATATACGGAGCAAAGTTACCTATAGAATGCGAAAGCGCAGTTCACCCCCCCGTAGTGGCACGATGGAGGCAAGGCGAGGTAGGAGCGCGCCAGTCAAAATTAAGCTAGAGAAACAAAATTGTCATTCATGGATAAATTTTGGTCAGGTAAGGCCACACAGACACTCGAGCACGGGGCAGTGCTCAAGGCGCACAGGCAACCCCTGGCGAGGAAACCTAGTAGTAGGCAGCGCCCGACAGTAAAACTATGCCCATCTTGAATATTTATACAAGTATTTCTGTTGCTTGAGTTTTCCACAAAACGATGATTATACTGTTTAAGATTGATGCACAGGGTGGCGGTGGAGCTCCAGATTCCCTGATGAGACTGCCTCATTGAGGCCCTCACATATCCCTGTGCCTTTTCCTGACATGGATTTTTCGGTTTTACGCTTCGCGGCATGTATTTGCGAAGGAATTCCTTGGACCTTTCCTGATGCCTTACCTATGATAAATACGCAGGGTAGGGCCTGATGGAATCCTTCAACGTTGTTTTGGCACTGTCCCGTAATTTTGTACATGCAAAAAATATTTCCCTGCATTCCAGTGCTGACGCACTGAATTAGAGCCCTCAAGGCTGGTTACTCCCAGGGGTTCCCTCTCACGGAAAACCTGGAATGGGTAGGCCCAATAAACAGGAAAGCACGAGCAAAATCACCCTGCATCACATTTACACCCTTTCAGCACGCCAAAATGCAGGGTAAGTTATGGCCTTTCCAGAAGAAGCTGCAGCAGTCATGGCAACCTCCACTTCAGCAGTACTACCCAATCGTGCTGCTCAATCAGGAATAGCTCAGTAAAGTCAGCAACACGTGCTAGACCAGGCAGAAATACTACAACTTCAAAGGCGAAGTAGAAAAGGTGAAGCGTTGCAACCCTCTGGTGTCTCACTCCAGTGCTGTCAAACTGAGTCGCTAGCTGGCTGAACTGCGCGCATACACGTAGGCAGAAGTTGCAACTACAGCTGCGGACGAGAGGCCAAGCGAAATGAAACTAAAGAAACAACATTTATCTTGACTTTAGTTCCGTGCTGCTTTTGTGAAAGTGTAATAAACTGAAATATCTTGGAGCTGCATGCAACGGGTGGCGCGGGGCTGTTCGGTACTAGGCTTCAAGGCTCATCAGGATGCCGCTGAGCTGCTCATCTTCTTATTGTAATGCAGACTTGACGTTAGGTTCGTTCCTTTATATATACTATTCCAAGGGCCGTTGATTTTTGTTTTGAGTTTAAGCAGTGGTAACGGAGGGCAGAGGCCTCCGGCCCGTGCCTCCCGGACTCCTCCACCTTGTATTCAAACCCATCAAGGTGATCTGGCTGTCGTGATCCAGCCAGCACCCTGGCTTCGCTTTTTCTAACCCATTGTCTCCCGTTCTTCTCGCGCGGGTCTTCTCTCCCCTCCCGAAACTTGTGGTTAGGGGTGAGAGACTGGTTTAACACAGATTTCTGATGCAATTCTCAACCAAGCTACTGCCCCAGGGGCGCGGGATGTCGGTATCTGTGTCTCGGAGCAGGGCAAGCTCCCTTACTCCCCCAGGAACTCCTGGGAATCGGTCGCCCAATAACACCACTCCCATGGCAGACCGAGTTTCCCCCACTCGTGCAGGGGAGCTGTGGCTGATTGAAAATGCCAAAACCGCCAGATCCATGCGCAGGTTTCCCTACATGATGAGAGGTGTCGCATCTGGGGCTACTCCCAACGATGTACGAAACTTCTTGTCAAAAGTTGGGCCAGTAAAGGAAATGTATCTCCCGGTCCATCACCTCGAACGCACCCCAAGGCAAGTTAAACTTCTCTCAGCGCGAAAAAGACGCACTGATTCAATCGAAATGCTCTTTTGCAACATTAGACGAGAATTGAGTGCTTGAGCTCAGTGAAGGGCGGAATATGCGTGGAGTCTCCAATGTGCCCAGTATGGTCTTTACTTTGTTTTTATGCCTGCTGTATGCTTCAGGTCTTACTGCTTTTTCGATTTCGAAAAGGAGGAAGACGGGGACAAGGCGGTGAAAGAGCTGAATAACCAAATGTTTATGGGTTACCGAGTCACTGTGCAATTGGCCAACAGCGACCCTAAGACGCCGGACCAAATGGTATATTGACGATTGAAGTATTTTCTTCGTGCTGCACTATATCTTTTGGTGTAACTGCGTAGTTTGGAGCAAGAGTGCGATAATTGGGTGTACACTACGCTGAGCTTACGTCTGCTTGATTGTGGGTTTATTCACTAGCACGTGAACGTGCCGATGACAAATAGCGCGGACGCAGGGGGAAAGGCTTGGCCTTTGTAGAATCGGGATGGAAAGTTTATTTCTGCTTGCTCTTCTGTTATTGTGCCGCAGCGCGTCATGTACGAGAGGAGAGATGACGACTTGTGAGTAGCAAGAAGCAAACATACCACAGCATTTGCATCAAGGAAGCATGCAACAGTGTTTCTTCCATCCATCCCTCATATGCAGTCACAGCGAACCTTCACAATGTTGCGATACAAAATAACTGAGCGAACGAAGTAAGAAACCGGAAATGGACAGTACTGCGCCGTCAACCGCAGTACTTGGTGCTTCTGCACCGCAGCTCTGCTGACGAACAGAACCTATAAAACTTACTCTACCCAATAAGAAAACAGGCCAGCAAAAGCAATGTACGTGGGCTATCATATTTCCACGTGTAATCAATCGAAACGAAACCAATTGAAAGCAGAAAAAGCACAGTAAGGCGAAGACCGTGGCCTGGTTTTGGCCAAGAAGCATTCTTCGTGGACTAACGCGGTCGTAGACTGATGATTCCTTTGTAAAGATCCGTGTCAAAGAACATTCATTGTAGTGGTTGCAGAGTTTGCATCAAAGCAGCAAGGTGCTGTTCAGTGATGGCGCTGCTCAGTGACGGCCGGCTAGCAGTAACCACCAATGAGACAAGCGCATGAGTACACACAGTATTCGCATTGCATACGTCATACGTCTGGGTGAACCATTATATGAAAAGTTTGTAGCTTCAGTGTGTGCGGCGGCGCAGCTGGGTCAATTCGTGAGTTAGTGGTATTAACAATATTGTGGAGGTGGGCATCTTATCGTAGCCTGCCCTGCAGTGCCCTGCAGGATTTGAACTACGGGATTTTCCGTCTTGCCATGCAAACACTCTTCATTATTTGTTTCGTGTGAAACGTGTAATTTTGCGGAAGGCTTTTGTCCTCTGCAGTGACCGGAAGCGCGGTTATGATCGGAGTCCTGAGCCGAGGAGGAGGTCTCGTTCGACGCCGTCAGTCTTGCGAAGGCGCTTTAGGAGCCGAGACAGAGGGAGGAGCCCTGACGACAGGTATTATAGGGGACGCAGGCGGCACTATAGTTACAGCAGAAGCAGGAGTAGGAGTAGGAGTGTCAGGCGGAGGAGAGCCAGCAGCAGGCATCGTAAGAGAGGGCATCACAGCAGACACAGAAGCAGAAGGGGTCGCAGCAGCAGCAGCAGAAGTAGAAGCGACAGCAGTGCAAGCAGCGTTGACCGCCACCACAGAACCACGAGGCGCCGTAAGCACTCTAGGCTGAAGCACTCGCACCGAAGCCGCAGCCTTAGCCGCAGCCGGAGCCGTACGCCAGACCGCAGAGGCCGGGACACACGAGGAAGCCGGAGACGGAGACACAGAAGCTCTAGCTCATCTATAGACAGGCGTAGCAGCGGCGGGAGACAAACCAAAAGGCACAGATACTCAAGTAGGCTAAGGAGAAGCTCTGGAGACAAAAGAGAGAGACGGCGGCACAGCAGTAGGCGAGACAAGACTAGCAGGAGACGAGACAGTTCGAGTTCGCTGGATGGCAGAAAGAAAAGTATGAGCGGCAGCCGCAGCAGCCGCAGCAGCAGGAGCGACAGGAAGAGCAGTCGGCAGTCCCACAAAAGGAAGGAGCCAACGGCTGTAGCAGATGACTCAGCAGTGCCAACAGCGAAAGACACGAAAGCATGTGCATCTGGTAGTCGTGACATCGTGGACGGCGTAGAAGCAGGCAAAGAAGGGGACAAAACTGAAGATGCGGTTTCTGTAGTAAATAGCAGCGGCAGCAGTGAAAGCGCTAGCAGGAGCAGTAGCAGAAGCAGGAGTAGCAACAGTAGCGGCAGCGAAGAAGTTGAAAGTGAAGGAGACGATGCTAATGAAGACACTGGCAGTGCCTCAGAAGAGGAAGAGGTCGTGGGAACAGAGTCAGAAATGGAAAACACACAGCCACAAGAGGCTGAGAAGGCACCGCCGGAACAGGTGGGCCTCACAGATCCACCTCCTGGAATTGTGTTGAGCGAGCGAAACGGCAGAGAGACGAAGACTAAACGCCATCACAGCAAAAGCGATAGGAAGAAACAGACCAGTAAGACGAACAACAGCAGCGGCAAACATGATAAGAAAGTGTCTCGTAAACACCGGAGGTGACTGCAGAAAGAGAAATTTTTCTATACAGATACGCGTTTGCATTGTATTTTTTCTGAGTTGCTTCACTGCAAGCAACCTGTCAGCAACTTGAAGCTTCATCTCGCCCATTTGTTCTGAATGCATGTGCTAGATAAACGCATAGAATAGAACTGGTTGGTATGGGACTTACTGTAGCCGTGTAATGTGCATTCTGGCGTCGTAGCCCAAGAACGGAGGGGCGCACAGTAGTGCAAGCGAGCTGTATGAGGCCGAAGCTGAGAATGCTACTCCAGGAATTTCTAAAAAGAGCATAAGGGGCCCAGAAAGAATGTTAGTACAGCGAGGTCAGTGTGTTGTGGTCATGAAAGCGAGGCTTCTTACAAAGCCAGCCATTCCGCAGTAGCGGCGACTGTGCCTGGGGCACAAAGTTACGAAGTTCCGAACGGTACGGAAGAACAAAGCAAATGTATTTCGACAGCTACGCAAAGAATAAGGAGGATAAAAGAATGAAATGCTGGCGGCCAAAAGGGGAAACAAGGAAAATCAGGCAGGCAGAACAGAAAGAACGGGCAGGGGGACAAGAGGAAGGCAAGCAAGGAGAACAGTATAACGAATTTAACTTGAACTGCTGATTTTCGATTAGTAAATCGGTGTTCACAAAATATAGGAGGCAATAGAACCCTTTTGATCTACAGCTGAGGTAGCAGGCAAAAGGTAATCCGTGCTGGACCTGCTCTTCATTGACAGGAGCGAACAGCTTGACACACTGAGGATGGCCACGGGCCATAGGAGATTTTTGCCTATAGCGCCATGCGGCTGCGCTGGAAACAACAATGAACCTTTGAGCGCCATCGCCTTGCCGGCAACTGCGTTTTGTAGTAACTGCTGCCTCGTATGCAACAGTGTGTCGGATGTTCCGTTGTGTTCATACAGATACCAAAAATCGGAGTGTTTCCAACACCCCATGTGGTGGCTGACGAGCCGTCACATGGGTTCTGTCTCGGCCAATTAAGTTAGTAAGACGAGAGATTAGCTCTCTCGTCATGCAGACGGCCTCACGGCGATTTCCTTTTCCAGTAGAGCAAGCAGGGTGAGGGGTTTGCTGAGCTTTGCTGCAGTTCAGTTGTCTAGAGCGCTACAGGGGCAACCCACGTTGGAGCTGCCCAGCAATAGGATCAGCACGCACGCAGCATTGGAGCATCTGTTCGATCAGTATCCCCACGCTAGCAACTGACACTCATGTGGTTCAAGCTGGTAAGAAGAGCACATCCTTCAGCACTCCGACGGCTGCCACTAGCGTTCTGAGCCTGGGACGCTTGGCTAAACTGTCTATAGAGTTTCAGGGCGATGCACTTCCCGGCTCCTTCAGATCCGACCCCTTCCCCATGGCAGCATTGCTTGCACATAAACGCTGGTGCAAAAGATCCTCACGCCTTTACACGAGTTCTCCGGCAGAAACTATCCCTAAACAACCCAATTACTCATGAAATGAGTAGTTCGGTTGTTGAGGGACAGTTTCTGCCTCCTAGTACACCGGTAGCAACGTCACCTACCCGAACTCGCTGGCTGGCCAAGTGAAGAACGCCACACCACAATTGGAATACATCTAAGACGCACTACGTGGCACGATTCTCAATCGCTTTCTTTCGCTAGCACTGCGGGCGATCTACTGTTTAAACAGACCGGCGCCGTACATCAGCCAGAATCTACTGAAATGCAAAACAGACTTGATACAGCACCTGCTGTGCTATGCAGCGTAACCCGCACTACTCCGCAATGGCCAACTTTGTGTTTTCACGGGCAACCTGCCTTCTATGTGCTGTAACATAGTACACTCCAGTAGGCGAAAAGGAAGTCTATTCAGGCAAAAGCCCCCTGCCGTTAATTTGCTTTCGGGCTTTCGCCGCTATGCAACGCCAACTGTTTTGATGCTGCCCGCATTCGAAGGCCAGCTGCTTGCAGCAGCACTAGTGCTGGCGTCTGCTGCTTCAACAGTCGCAACGGTAACTACCGAAGAAGCAATGGCCCCTCTACGGCATCCCGAACCACAGAAACGCCCCTTATGAAAAGCACAACTGCACCTCACGCGCCTTCACATAAGCCAGCATCGCCTTTGCCAAGCAATTGCGGTACTTGACGTAGCGGTAGCGGACCCAAAGGGGAGCGCAGCTGACTGACTCAAGACAAAGCAACAGAAGCGCCGGACTCCCAGTAAGACCTATGGGGGCGACTACTGCTGACGGCACTGTACCCTCTGTGCACCCGCTGCGTGGCCCTCGTCTTCGTCTTCTTCATACGCTTCTCCAGAGCCCTGCGTCCGCTGCTGCTGCTGCCGAGCGCGCAACTCCTCAGCTGTCACACCTTCGCATACGTGATGCTCGATCTTCGGATCATCTTCGTCGACCTACGCATGAAGAAAGCTGACAGGTGAAACTCGCTACTGCACTCTCTGATCAATTGTGGGTTGCAGCATGTCAAGGCAACCCCGTGAACTACAGCAGCTGATAATTGGCTCCGCTACAAATGAAATGCATGTCTCCTTACCATAGGGGTGTCCTCTGGCTGTGGAAGAATCTCCCGGAACTTCGCATGCAGAGATTCAGGTACTTTTTGGGGAAACTCGACGTCAAACACAATATACAACTCTCCTGCGAAACCAAAGCAGCATTGACAACTCCGCAACAACGAATGTGGCAAAACACAACGGGCAATCGAGACTCCCAGCGGTCGTGCTAGCGTACGTACAACAGAGTCCGTACATACCGTGAATAAAGGGGTTCTTGTGGTTTGGCATTCCCTCTCCCTTAACGCACATGACGGAGTCCGGCTTTACGACTTCTCCTGGGTTCCCCTAAACGGACATCGCTCAGCACCCGCATAACCTCATTCCAACGTCAGTATGTCGAAGGTACGCAATCTCAAAAAATACGCTACGTCAATCTACTTCTTCGCGTTGCATGAAAGTAAATAAAAGGCAAAGGGCGTTCATAGGATTTGTCGGGGGCCTTTTTTGCCGTTAGGGAACAGCTCCTAGCTGCCTATGAAATAAAGCACGAGGCAGTGGAACTGGCAGGAACCCTATCAGTCTTCGCGAGCCGCGGCAGCGTAGATCTAACAAAGCAGACAGACGCCAATTAGGCCCGCGGCTGTTCGGCTTTACGAAGCTGTCAGTAGACGTGCTTAAGCAGGCTCTTACCTGGATCAAGAGCTGTCGACCGTCCAAATGAGTGAGAAGAAACTTGAAGCCGCAAAGAGCTTCGTATAGAGTTATCTTTTTTGTCATGAACAGGTCATTCCCGCGACGCTTAAATAGTTCGTGTTCCTGTATGACGGGGAAATACAAAAACTCGTTCTCCAATGAGCAAAAACAATCACCAACCGCAGTAAGGCAACCCCATCGTCTGCCATGATTCCGCCAAAACGGTTGCCATGGAAAAAACACAAATCCTGAATTTTTCTCAGTACTTGCCTGCTGCTCCACAACAAGAACAACATCTCCTGGAATTTCACCTGGTCGTTCGTCAGCCTCGCCCCTGAAAGCAATCTTGTGGTGATTCTTCACACCTGCGTAAACACGGAAGACCACACTAACTCTGCCGAAGCTGTTGCTTAACGCAAGCTTCCTTGGCAGATCCGTCTGACTGTTCGGGCACCTACAGCCGACAGCGCACCTTAATACGTCGGTATCTCCACATTCACACTCACCCTTCTCAATAAAGATCTGAAGTATCTTACGCTCCTTGCAGACCCCCTTGCCCCCACACGTTTTGCAGCGCTTTGACGGCTCGATACTCCGCCCTTGGCCTTTGCAACTTGCGCACATCCCCTGCGTCTGCTGGATCATAGGACCCAGATGACGGATCTGCAAGAGCGACAGAAACCGGAAGCCCCGGCCAAGCTCTACTTTACGAAAATCACACGACGGCACCAGCCAAACGCTTCGCAAACCATACGGCAACAACACTGAATACATCGACGTAGCTTCCAGAACCCCCCAACGAAGCAACGAGAGGCAATATAAGAATCAGAAGCACGTGTTACTGGCCAAACATACCATAACTTTGACGCCAGACCCATCACACTCTTTACAGGTGATGAAAGCATCAGCAGGCCCTCCCCTCCCTTCGCAATCCTTGCATATGACATCCTTGTTGATAGCCATCCGGCGAGGAGCGCCATTATATATCTGCCCACACCAAAAACCCGATGCAAACCGGAAGGCAGACCTGTCATGTCCCTCATTCAGATGCGCGGTAGTCTGCGGAACCTCCCGAAGTATTTCACGTTAATAACGTTTGAAGCTTGTGACCACCGCCTGGTCGATACCTGTTCAAGAGTGACCTTGATTGGGCTAACGATGTCTTCACCCTTCTTCTTGCTTTGTTGCCTGCCTGGCCTTCTACCCCCAAAGAATAGGTCAAAAATGTCCGATGGGTCCGTCTCCGCTCCCCCGCCCTCGAGCCCTTCCTCACCTAATTCGTCATAAACGCTCTTCTTCTCCGGGTCACTCAACACTTCGTAGCTGCAAGCATAGCGAAAAATGAATCAAGAATACCTTAAAGAGGTAGACAAAAGCAAAAGAACAATGAGGAGGCGAGTGAAACAAACTGCGAGGCCCCTCTAGGCAGTGGCCTTAAGCCGCGCAACCACCTGCAAAGAGCCATCTGTGGTGGCAAGATGCAAGCTGCTCACGCCCTGGATATCTCTTTGAATTTCTCGGGATCGCCGCCCTTGTCCGGGTGGTGTTTTATTGCAAGCTTCCGGTAGGCCTTCTTAATGTCTGCAGTTAAAGACAGAGCCAAGCTCAGAAATCGGACCCCGCGAATGAAAAATGCTGCTTTCGCCACCCTGGTCGCCTCCAGCGCAGAAACAAGAAGACAGTTGAACGATATACTTTATACTTCTCATTTCTAAAGGAGCTCCTTGTGGACTTGAGAGAGTGCCACGTTTTGTACCAGAGCCATATAGAGCATGGTGCCTGCTGTTAACTTTGCACTGTGCAGCTAGCGTTTGGACGAATGCTTTCAGTGAAAGATTCGCTGCCCTTCACATTCACTTTGGTTGCTACCCGCTCATATATGCCTACTTGGTAGTGATTGAGAAAAAGATAAAACTAGTGGCGACGCTGGTAGAATCAATGCAGTCTTCTGCCACATCTGCCCACTACTCTTCTGTCACTGCTACAGCACCGCAGGGCTCTGAGAGTATTCACAATATCCCAATAAGTCTGACCTTGCAATGAGGCGTTTTTATCTACTTCCAGGAGCTCGTAGAACTTAGTTGTGTTCCTTTCCTTGGGCGGCCCCCGAGGCCTGCCATGCCCGGGAAGGTCTTCCCCAAAGGGAAAGCCACTGAAGAACATCTTGATTATCTAGTAAAGAGCTCTGGAGCGTGGTCGACAGATCTATAAAACGAAAAGGACAGTAAGGACACCGCTGCAACTAGAGAGTGGGGCCACCGCCTGGTGCTGGTGCGGGGAGTCGCAGCCCGGCCCTAATTTGCCTCCTTGGAGAAAGGAGAGAACCAACTTGAGAATAAAAAAGGAAAAAAGCGTGTGAAAACTAGGCTTGGGGGCGCAGGGGTCTCCCTTTGTGCCTTCAGCGTCTGTGGGGCACCGCAAGGGGCAGCTGGTGTTGGTTATGTCGTCGCCGTTGCGCTGGGTGAGGCACCAAACGTTCCGCCACACTACGTAACCTCAAACAGCTTTGCTTAATTCTAAGAAGGCTTTATAATGCTTAACAGGCTCCAATTGAGACAACGGCCGAGCGCGAGGAACACAAGCCTTGTGCTTTGTCTTGGGCATTTGGCATGCTTTTCGCCCGACTAGATCAATACTGCATCTGGACCTTACACTTCCCTGCAAGCTTCACACCGAAAGTCTTACATAGTTTTATTGTCATAGCATTCTGATGTCGCAAGCAGCCCACTACGTTCAGCCTGTATGCACCTTGCGTCTACCGCAGCTGATGCCAGATTGCCGTGAAGAAAAGGTATCGAGTACATATGTGAGTGGAAGCGAGCCCGAGTTCTGCTTACTAGTAGTTCATAGTGTGCTGCTCTTTCCGAAGTGCTAAGAAGCTAACAGCTTGATTAATTTCTCCAGTATGTCTATGCTATGTTTGGGGGCCGTCGCAGGGGATTGCCGTCTAGCAGGGTGGTCTTTACAGGGAAATGCAACGATAATTATTGCATCCACGGCGAATTGTTGTGGTGTATTGGAGTGGCTTCTGAGGGGAAATGCGGCGCATTAACAGCGAATTGCTGTGGTGGGTTGCAGTGGTCTTTATAGAGGGATGTAGTGTGTTCACGATGAACTGTTGCGGGCTAGCGGCTGTTATTTCAGAGGAATTTGGTGTTCTTCACTACAGTGACGATTAGTTGCGCTTCCCCTTAGCTGTGGCCGTCACTTGTCGTCCCCAAAACCAGTACTGAACGCGTTCTCCGTTAGCCATGAGTGCTGCTCATATGCGTCAGCAACGCTTCTCACAGGAAATTTTAGTATATCTCGTAAGAATCACCAGATCATTTTATGGGATCCTTTAAAACTCAATTATAAATCTTAGAAAATTGGGGCTGGGTGCATATCGGCGCGTTGAGGAACCTCAACGCGCCGATCATTATGGGACCTAATTCCCTTCACCGAAAGCTCTCGCTTGTAATGAGGAACAGGCTGAACCGACATATACAAACTCGAATAACTGAAATATCTAGCGAGCGGGTAGGCGTTCAGAAGGCTTCGTAAAGTATGGGCAGCTGAAGCGACACGTATTTCATAGGAGGGCCGCAGTTTGCATCCTGGGGAGAGTGTAAAGGGCGGTAGCTTATGAGTGGCTATGCAACTGTATGGAGAAATATTCATCGACTTGAGGGAGCTCACATCTCCATGTGGGTGCTTTTGGTTTTAGATGGTCACCCATTCTGAACGCCGGCTGTTACCAGCTCATTGCTTTTCTCTGGTGCACTACTTTATCGCCTGCGAAACAAGAGCTAAAAACCATCGAAATCTTATCTATGCAATCTATCAGGATTGAGCTACAGATAAGAAGTTGCTTTCTTCGAGTAAGACGTGCCAGTCTGCATTTTCCTACTGTAAGTGAGTAGGAGCGTAGCCACTTCTTGTCCCCAAGGCTAGCAGCTCCCTACTGTGGATGAAAGATGTTTTTCCACGGCAAGAGCATACATTACGGAAGGCCATACGCTACTAGGTGCTTCCCACAGTGTTGTTTTACCTTCAAAAGGCCACTAGCTGAAGGCCAAAACAGAAGAACCCCAGAGAGAGCCTTGCTGCGCTGGAGAAAGGGCAACGCCCTCCTTACCACTTATCATTCTCAAACAAGGTGCGGGAAATGATGTATTTTAAGTAGGCGGGGCTTGCTTTGAATATTGCAGATTCTTGTTGGAACGATTGTGGTCGGTGACTCTTACCTGCCTGGTTTAACGAGTGATCGGCACGGGTGCGATCCACAAATGCATCAGACACAGCCACCCTATCGATTCTATTCCTTGATAAGAGACCACTTTATAATGTATTTTACTAAAAGCACGCCGAATCCTTGATATAACCGTGCACTTTGGTCGTGAGGTGTGCTCGTATGGTGAAACCGAAGGCATTATCACTTGACCATGTTCTGATGTACATAGCATGTACGAAGGCAAAATAAACAGCGCCAGACATATAAGTGCCGATGTGGAATCTGATGGTACGATTTTTGGGCCATGCTGTTGCTACAGGATTTTCGGCCTTACGTTGTGAACTTGTTACGCTGTAAACTTGTATAAATGTCGCTGCACTGCACTTATGAACATAGGAGGAATAGCGAATTGTGCGCTAAAATTGAGTGAGTAAAGTTTCAGCGTGGCATACAAAGATTTTGTTGAGACTGGAAGCACACGACACGCAAGCAATAGGCCCTAGCGGGGGCCACCCACGTAGTACACCAGAGCAAGCTTGCTCCTGCGTTGCTCCCTATAGCATCTTATCTTTGACACAATTGTAGATTCGCTTATGAGAAATGTAAACACCAAAATAAAGATAGTCCCTTATTTAAGAAAGCTGATGGCTTCGAAATGCAGTAACAACGGAATAGATGCACCAAAATCCAGGCCCAAATGCGAAGCTTGCAAGATCTAGTCACATTCTGAGCTTGGTTTCCTGAGTATGCTACTGCAGGTTTGTACACTTAGCGTTTTCAGGGGTGGCCTAGACTCCAGCCATGATGCAACTTCTTAACAGAAATGCGTCTACTGATCTTTGGCTTCCTCCTGCGAATCCAACGCGTAGGAAACCCATTTTTGGCCTTTTTTAGTAACACATGACTACTCAGAAGGAATTACGCTTGAATGAGCAGATCGAGAAGGTGAACCGGCTGTTTAAGATCACTCCTGCTAAGGGCCATGGCAGCATTATACAGAGCCTGAAGACCAAGATTACATCTGCGTCCATTGTGTGTGGACCAGGAAAGGGCATCTTTTCTTGATGCGCATACATGTTTGTGCAGATGAATGATGGAGGAAGCGTGCTGCCGATTGAAACGGCGATAACAAGTGGTGCTCACCCCTATATAAACCAAATGCTGTCTCTGGAAATACTGATATGGAAAGAGAACACGCGAAATTCAGTACGCGCCGCACGATGATTGTCACAGGAAATTTTACCAAGCTGGCCTGCACGGCGCAAGACAAAAGTATCCTGCGCGCATCATTTTCCCGGCGCGCGTCAGATTTCCGGGAGTCGTCCGTGTGTCGGGAGCGTTTCAGCAGCAACCTGCGCCACTTCACAGTTCATCGGGGCTTTCGGAGTTTCTAATTACCAAAAAAGCGCTAAAAGAAAAAATGTTACCCGCCTTACAGCGAAATCCCGCGCGGTTACGAGTTTCTGGCTTGGGGAGAGCAACCTCCCTCCTGTTTCCTGTCAACAGATGCAGAACTTGGCAAATGTCATTCGGCAAGATGATCCTAGGCACAAACTCTGCCAAACCTACGCTTGCAGCAGCAGGGCAAAAGACAATGCTCTTGAAGCAGCCACTCCAATGGCAATTGCAATGCTTTGGTGTCTACGGTGGGCAAGCGACAACTTCCGAAGTTGAAGCCCTAAGCAGATCTCTCATGAAAAAGATCGTGTGGAAGCTACTTCCGTACCAGCTAAGCTATAGTTAGAATACGCATGTAGTAAACTTGTAAAGTGAGAAGCGTAACAGAATGCCGTAAGTCGGGATCACGGCGAAGTGAGTAATGGTGGCGCCCTTAGCGAATTGTGAACTGCGGGAGGTCCACCCAGAAGCCAAATCTCCGTGTAAACGAATGCAGAAGAACAAAACGCAGAAGTTGAACAATTTTGGTGTTATTGAGAGTAATCTAGGCGCGCTCCTCCAATAACACGCTGCAGCGGTTGACCCACCCTTCAGTCGGGTTTGAGGTGGGGCTGATTTCCAATAATACAAAGAAGTGCCCACAGTTCTGTCTCAAATTAATTTTTTAGCTCATGCTGGCCCATCATGTCGGATTTCAGGAGTATTCTGTTTCTACGCATTGCAGCAAGGACCTCACAGGTGGTGCGTAATACCCTGTCGGCAGCGGTGAGTCCCATGATAGGGGCAACTCAGGAGGAAATTTCTCAACGAATCCTATGAACTTTTTGTGGAAAGAATCGGGTTTACAAGTGGATGGCAGCCGTTTGAGACTACGAGGACGTACCTCTCCGGCTCGGCCACGGGCAAACTACTCAGAGAGATAGCAATCAGCGCCTTGGCTTGTTGTGTCGATGAACCAGGCGTCTGGTCGCATTAGCAGCAACTGTTCGGGGGTAACATGCAGAGCCCCTTCCTCCAGCCCACTGCGCGGTGCCCATAGTGAGAAGTGCGTGCAAAGCTGCAAAGCCGCCTCACAGTTGTAGGCCTGAACACGCGCGGCTTTATTGCGAGGCTGTAATCTCGCCTCAACTTTGCTACGCTGGCTGCAGCATTCATCCTTCTTCTTGGCATGTCTGTTGGGTACTGAACAAGGGCTTGGCTGGCTCGTAAATATGGCAACAGAGACTCATTATGTCCTTGCGCGCAAGTCAGTGCCCGAGAGCGCCAAATATAGCAGTCCAAATCATGAAAGCATGGATTGGCATGGCATATACAGGGACTTGTTATTTAGACGCGGAACTATTAACCCGCCGTGTACCCACCTAAAGGCGGAAGACTCAACAACGTCATTCTGCGGCGACCCAACATCAGGTTCAGGGCTGCGGAAGAGCCCAGGTTGCAGCCCAAATGGGGACCACGATGATCAGCTGGACCAGAACGTTGCGCTGTTTGTCAAAGACTTCCTGAGCGAATCAGCCAAGGCACGCAATCTGTCCGAGTATGAAGTAGCTGTGGTGTCTGTTGCCAGTGAAGCTGTTTCCACCAAGCTTTGTCAGCCCTTTTCTCTCTGTCCTATCCCTCAAATATGTATCTCAGGTGCGAAAACGCGGATGCCTGAACATTCGTCGCATTTTTGATGCTCTTGGAAGCGCAGTTGAAGAGTTTCTCTTGTTCCTGCAAGGTCCGTTTCACCAGTCATCCAACATGAAAAACGTTCGGTGTAGCCCAAAGGCGCGCGACAGATTCAACGGATTGCTCTAGTTGCGGCTGTACTAATACCCTATTGCAGATGCTCCGTGTGACTTTCCACTTTCCTCGTTTATGTATGCGCTGAATCTGGTGGGCTACTGAATGTTTCCGCTTGGTTTACTGCCTTTTGGACAAAGTTGTCAGTGATTTACATACAGCACTTGTCAGAGTCGTTGCAAGAATTTCATATTCGCCGATCAATTTATTTTCGTCTGCAGAATTTGAAGTAGGTGAAGATGATGAAGAAGTCTTGATCGCACTATGTGACGAAATTGGGAAGTTCTTCGAGCTATCTGAAGCGCTAAATGATGGGAATGGGGGCTCCAAGTACCTCTGGGCAGGCAAAGAAATCGGCATGATATCAAGCCTGCTGCTTCGAATTATGCTTCACAGAAGCAAGGAGCTAAAAGCAGCTGCACTGCAGGCCTTCACCGCCTTCATTTCAAGGTGTAACCATGCGGATCTCCTGAGGACCGAAGTGGCACTGCGAGTTTTAGAGCTGAGCGAAGAAAAGCAAGCTGCTTTCCGCCTAGCGGCTGCATCACTAATACCCACTCTACTTCAGTCCATACGTCGATGCATGTCAAACATTGACGCAAAACACGCAAAAGACCCAGAGAAACGGACAATGGAGGAGTCCAGAGCTTTTGAAGCACTAGCGGACTTGAAACAACGGCTGCTTACTTCATACGTCAGGCTGTGTGGAGACAAGGATTGCTCTGTTCAGCTTGCAGCTGGCCAGCAGCTGCCCACCTTTGTGGATTGCATTGCAGCAGAAGTGGATGGGTTGCAGCAATTGTCGCCGATCCACGACACCGCTAGTGGCGTCGCAGAGGGAGGCTCTGCTACAGGAGAGAAACAAATTGGAGAGCTGATGATTGCTGTCTACACAGCAACCCAAAAGTTTACGTTATCCATACACGTAAGTTGCTGAGTAATCCTCCTCGGTGGTACATGGAAGTTTGCCAGCGAGGCGTTGACCACGTCCATCCCTTAGTATTGACATCTGCAGCGTAGTTGAGAAGCTGCTCAAGATACCTATATCATTGTGTACGCGCAGGAAAGCTGCAGGATGCAGGGGGTTGGAGCGGTAGCAGCAATGGCTCGAAGACACGCTGCAGCATTCCGAGCACTTGGGAACAACTTTTTACCAGTGCTTTGCAGTGAGGGCACGATTTCATATAATAGCCCTACGGTACATAAAAGCACGAAACCGACAGCACAGGCCTTTTTCAATATCTGCTTTTCTGCTGCCCCCTATATGTGCTACTGAAATATGCAGGCGACTCCTCGTGGCGGGTTCGAGCAACTGTGTGCCTTGCACTGAAAGATATTTCCCTTCTTTTCTGCGGTCTAACGCATGGCGTAACTGCTGAAGCAAAGGAGACCGCTGCTATGACAGGCATGACATCTTTGCTCTTTAAATTTCTTACTGATCGATCTGTGAGTGTCGTTGAATCGCTGAACCGCAACTCCGAAAGCCTGGGAGAGAAGAGCAGGGCAGGCCAAATTTTGCTGCATTTCCTTTAAGGATACGCATTGCACCATACGACAGAAAATTCCACAGCGGCGCATCAAGAATTACGCGCCGCTGTGTCGCAGCCAATGGTCAAGATGGCAGCTTTGCACGTCCTTCCACAAATGGCAGAGGTGAGATGGTCCCACTGCTCTTGCGGCGCTGTCGTCTCTGAAGCTACGGCATTGATGCTAAACGTCTGCTAGCAATTTCCTGTAGGTAAGACAAAGCCAGTGCGAGGGAAAGGCTGCTGTTGAAGGCATGTTCTAAAGTTGTGCTTTGTTCAGCTAGTCGGGAGTACTTCATTCGTGCGTGAGTCTTGGATGCTGGAACTTAGTCGAATAGCTGAGGACGGCTGTAAAAGTCAGGGATCTCGATTAGCAGGTGATTGGCTCCCGTATGCGTCATTCATCAAAGAAACTGATTTTTACTGCACGCAGTATAAAAATTGCGTCAGAATGCTTTCACAGTAGACTATGGCTCAGGGTTTCGACTGCTCGCCTTGCGGCTCTTTTTAGGCGCATGCCTCGACGCACTGATTTCCATCATTCCTTTGTCCGTTGAACCCCAGAGGCGTGCATTTCTAGAACTTGCAGTAGAACTGATTCAGTGAGTCCTCCGATGCTGCTGTGCGACGCAGCCCATCAAAGTGAATAAGTAATAGCGCTGATTCCCCAGGTTTGGGAAGCCGTCATTGGTTTTTGAGTGGACGTGTCTGCAGGCAGGGAAGCTGGAAACTAAAACTTGCATTTTTAGGAAATTTGTGTTCTCTCACAGCAGAAGAGATCGTATTTGTCGTAAGTGACGGACCACTCTAGGCTCGCAGACGCGGCTCGTAGCTGAACAACCATTGCAGCTCCGAACTCAGAATGTACTCGTCTTGATCACTGTTTTGCGTGTCAATGCCTGCAGTCCCCGCTCATCTCAAGTAGCCAGTTTGCCACAGATGAGGAAGGAGATGACTGCTGGCGAATTCACGCAGCCCTAGCTCAGCAGCTCCCCGTGATCCTGAATGCCGTGGTGAGCTCGTCTTTCTTCAAAGCACTCAATGCGTGCTAATTTACAGTTAAAAGGTGCTCAGTTCATGCTCTGCTACGTCACCAATACTGTTATGCGTGCTATGCCCTCGACTTGGCTGTCGAATTATTTTGTATTCCTCTGACTGTGCATCAAGAAGCAGGAAGACGAGAAGTGGTGGCAACTCTTTACCGGCTTGCTCCTGAACCCAGGTGAGAAAAGCATTAATATAAGGAATCAGGCGAGCATGAAGCACAGCGCCAGTTGCCCGCATACAGACCTGAGTATTACATCATACTTCACTTGTGCCTACTCAGAAGAGGTCCAGATGTTACAGTATTTCTGTGGGAATTTTTTGAAGTGCAAAATAAGTTTTGTTTCTGTAGACTGGGCTTTAAATCATTTCGTATTTGTGTGGTGTGTGTGTGTGTGTATGTGTGTCTGTGTGTGTGTGTGTGTGTGTATTCGCATGTTTTTTCTGGGCGTGCGTACATTGCAGCATGGGCAGTCCGGCAGGAAGCTGGTTTTGCGCTGCGGTCTGTGCTAGAAGTGAGTCACATACCCAAGGCATATGCTAAAGGGCACACCAGCAAGCACTTAGGGCTTTGGTCAGGCACGAGAATAACTCATTCATGCATGGCTGCTCCGGTGGTCTCCTGTTCGACAGAGCGAACACCGACGCCAAGCAGCAAAGATCCCTGCTGATTCAGTTCTGGAGCAGCGCCTTCTACGAGCTCTTCGGGAGGTCGCGTCGTGCAAGAACGCATTTATCCGCCAAGATGTGGCATTCTACCTTCACGTAGGATTTCTATGCAGTGGAGTTGCCTGTAGCAGTACGTACTTCACAGCTCCATGCTGCTGGCGTAGAATTTTGAAGCAGTGTTTCTAGGCCGTCGTTAAATCCAACTGGCACACTTGTTTGCTTGTTGCAGCAAATATGGGAATATTTCCCAAATGAAAGACTCCGCATCTTAGTAATACCTTTGCTGCAGACCTTAGTAGAAGACCAGGCACCATGCTGCAGGTTTGTCATATTAGCTAGCACCTTTATTGGTCACGGACACCAGCATGCTCAGCTCACGTAATGTCTTTTGCGTAATGAATACACCTCGCTCGATCACTTTATAAAGCTTCAGTCGGCAGGCTGCATCTTAGCTCCGCATGTTTTCACACAGACTATCCCTGGCGAAGCTTCTACGAAGACTGCTTCAAAGGGATTGGAGCAATCAGATGGACCTTGGGGTATGTCAACTCCGCATGCCTTGTCTTTGACTGCAACGGAAAACAATAGAGGATGCACATTCTAGGCCGTTCTCCTGTAAATGGTGCGCTGTCATTCAGAACGAATTGAAGGAAATGCTGACAACATTATCACGGGATGAATGTGAGGGGGTGCGAGAGGAAGTTTCGGCTTATCAGTGAGTTGTAGGCCTTCTCATCCAGCACAGGCTAAACTAGACTTCGGTCTAGGTATTGCTGGCAGCTTTTCATCCACAGCTGCTGGCTGGGAATGTCGAAATCGTCTTAAGCCAGCTTTTGCCTAATTTTTTCCCTTAAGCTTTCCCGCCTACCGAAATTTAGGAACAGAAGCCAATCAGCCTTATCCGTTTGGTTTCATGTGGCCGGCAACTTTAAACATCTGTATTGACTCAGGCATAGCTGGCGTGGAACGTTACGCTTCCAAGTTGAGCAATGACGTCACGTCACAGGCATGCTATAAAACGTCGATTTGTAATAGGAAACTCACACAAGTCCTTCTAGGCGTCACCTTTTGGTACTATCGGTTTCCGGTATTTGCTGGGATGAATTGTTGCTTGTGATGTACCTGTGCCATTTTGTGACGTGCCACACATTGTACCGAAAACCAAGAGGCTTTCGGGTTCTTTCAGGTCTATATATGCCTATTGTCGGTAGACCGAAAATTCCGCTTAATCGGCCAAGCAGTATCCAGTGCGCATCTGCTTCCGCCTAGTGTTTTGCATTTTTTGTTGCCTTCAAGGCAACAACGAAATAACTGCTACCCGCGTATTCCGGACTTGAGTTCCTTAAAGATGATGCAGACTCACAGAACGTGACATGTTTTCCTTGATGCTGACCGCACCAAGAAGACTGGTCAACAGATGCAAGCTGCTTTTGCATACAGAGTACGAAGTTTCCACTCAATATTTTGCCAGAAGAAGGGAACCAGAAGAGCAGTGGCATTGCTCAATTATCGCCTTCTGCATGTGTACAACTGAGTTGAAGACCAACGCCTCCATGACCGGAACAGTGTGCAGTGTTGTGCTCGTACTTACTGGTGATCCAACGATACACAATTCTGGTGGCTAGCTATTATACAAAAGATGTGTGAGCAAGTGCGTCCATCGGCAGTTTGGCGTGCTGAATCCCCTGGGGACAACCGCAGAAGTTGCAGAGCGGCAACTGGACGTTATTCGCAGATCTATGAAGCCCAAAGCACACGTAAGAAATGCAGAAAAGCGTATTACGCGTGAAATAGGCCGCCCAGACCCCGGTTGCTCCAGAACAGGCACAGACTGATATTTTTCCGGGTGGCTTGTGGAGAAGCGGGGAGACTGGCTCCTTTGGCTCCTACTGAGTCGCTGCATCCAAACTCAGAAAAGCTCACAAGGCCTTCAACAGTCCTCTAAGAGAAAGGGAAGCGAGACGTATCTGAGACCAGCTATGAAAGCTCTGAAGACGGCGTAACCGCTCTGAAGACGGCGCAAATGCCTAGAACTTGTTTTCTTCACGTATAGGGAAGAAGTTGGAAGCGCCTATTCAACTTTGGCAAATTATAAGAATATTCAAGCCAAGATGCTGGTGAATACAAAGTGTCTACTTACGGGACAAGTGTTGCTGCCACGAGGGTGTGAAGGCACCATAGAAATCAGGAGATAGGCTGAAGACAATAGCGGCAGCAGCGGACGTCCATCTTCATCTTTTCTGCCAAAGGATTCACGTGCATATGAGGTGATGACCAAACCGTGCATCGTTTGAGGTCAACCTGGCATCTTGGCGGAACGCAGTAGGACGTCACGGCTTCGTACCGGAGTAGATGGCGTCTGCGGGGGAATACTACAAATAGGAAATGCCAAAAACTGAAATTCAAGTGCTTGCAAGAAGGGGTGGCTGGCCTAGAGGGAAGCCACTGTGAAGCTGCAAGGCCGCCCAGAGATTTTCGATGAACATCGCGTCTCGACTGGGCTTGAACAGAGCAGTGGTAGCAAAAAGCAAACAGACAAAGAATAGTGCATAAAAGAAGTCGAAGAATGACTCAGTGAAAGTTAGGACTAATATAAAGAAACCATCTTGCTTGCACCTGGCCCCTATCAAGTTTGTGTGCGGCCCCTTCCATGCAAATCTGCACTTTTCAAGCCTTTTCGAGGTACCTGCATACTGCGCTGCACTGTGCCACTGACCCCTTTCTTCAGAATATGCAAGTAAGTAGACAAGGCAAACATTGATGCGGAGAATGAATATCCACAACTGTTCCATGTATGAGGGTGGTCTCAAGGGCCCCAGCAGACGACTCGCCTGCTGCTATGCGTAGCTTGAAGATCGTCACAGAGCTTACCGCACTAATTTACACCACGCAAGAGAAAAGTACTCTTCGAGCTCTATTTTCTCGGCGCGCGACAGATTTCGGGGAGTCGTCCGTGTATCCGGAATCGGTCTCTTCATCGCTGCGGCATACAATCGAAATTCCCATGCGGGCTGCTCCCTAGCTTTGTTTCTCCCCGCACTTCTCATCCACCAACCAGACGTCCAGAAGAAAACTAGTATTTCTAGTTTTCTTTTGGACACCTGCTTGAGCTCCTTGCTGTGAAGATTCTCTTGCCTCCTCAGGCCATTCCCCTCCTGCAAACCCAAATAATTGCGGCAACCAACACGTCAGCTTGAAGCAGCGTTTCCCACACTACCACTATTGCCGCATGCCTGTTGGGATATCTAGATCTGCGCCCCTTTGCTGAGGTATTCATTTCTAATAAGCATGTACCTTATGCTCAACGCGCAAATGACTGTTCGTCGAAGCTTTGGTCTTAAGCCATCCCCACAGCTTTTTCAATCCGCAGTCTGTTGCTTGTGTCCCCAATGCCGACAGCTTCAACCTCGTTAGTGATTACTTGTTCCACCACCACGAGTGCGTACGGAGTTTTGCGCAGTGGAGGCTTAGCATCTCATGCATTCCTGCGGCCGCTCTCCACTCGACAAGCGTAATATGCTATGGACCCTCCATGATTTTTCTTCCACCTGATTTGGGCAGATTTTGTAGCATCTAAGCGTGGGACGGGGAACATTATTCACTCTGGAATCGCCGCATCAGCAGCTCCCAGTTACTCATGAAAACAGTGCCCTGAACATGCACTGACTCTAAAAGCGAAGGGCCCGTTAGGCACCCAACTCAGGCACCCAACTCACGAGGTCTCCATAGCTTAAGGGTACTCTACATACTAGGAAACTTCCTAGATGGATATTTCCCGCGATCCCGTACTTCCGCTTTAGACGTTGTTCGCTGGATAAAGGCACCCTCCCCAGCTGCTCTCGCTACTACCCCCACTGGAATTTTACCTAGGCTGTCAGTTACTGGTCGAGTTGTACGTGCTTGGCAACTGTGCTACCGTCCTCGGCCACTGAAGAGGTAGCAGCAGCCAGCTCTGGAGCTGCAGCCACATCAGTTAACTGAAGAAGGGGACAGCAGAAACGCTCAGTAGTTTCCAAATCAGTAGGAAATAACAGAAAGTAGCAGTACCACACGTCAACAGCAAATCCCGTACCCGGCAAGAGACAGGAGCACGAACAGACAGCTACAGCATGACAAAACCAGGCCGCAGTACGGAAAGCCTCCAGCAAACAGCATCGCTATGCGACAGCTCGGAAGAGAAGCACAAGACAACAGCAGCAAACCACAGCCACAACAACAAGAAGTACTCACCGGTCCATGTGCAACAAATGAGACAACATGTCCAATGCCGGAACGTCTCATTGCTGTTTTGGTTTTGAGCGTTTCTGCTACTGTTGCTGTTTCTACTGCGCCTATGACCAGCGTACGCTTTAGTAATTCAGCCATACATTAAACCCTAGACTAATGCATATGACAGTTTTTCCACACAGTGGAAGGCCCGGAGCTACAAGCCGTAGGGATGAGGAGACAGACACGCGACGTCTCCTTCTGGTGATGCTGCATGCATGAAGTCCACGGTCACACACACAATCCTCGTTTTTTTATAGTAAGACTGATCTTTTTTACTCAAAGCTAGTGCTGCTTGAGCAATAACAGCTGATTATGCTGCTACACCGGCTGAGCAGCAGTGACACATCCAGCAGCTGGAGCAGCAGCAGCGGCTGCTGCTGTTACGCATGCAGTATGGAGGCCTCATCAACTTCAATGAACTAGTACGACTCAAGTTGTTTAGATGTATAGCCGTCGGTTCCTACGAAGGACGTGACGTAGGGCCTTGCCCTTATGCCACTGAAGCTAGCAGCAGCGACAGCAGCAACAGCAGCAATAGGACCCCGTCCTTAGTTGTGTCTGTTGCCCAGAATTTGTCTTAAGTGTAGGGGTATGACTTCATGCTCCATGTCTTGCCCCCCTGCTGCTGCTGCAGTGGCAGGAGGAGCAGCAGCGGCGGAAGCTGCTAATCCTGCTCTTGTAGCAGGAGTAATCGTAGCTGCAGCAGGAGTACTAGTAGCTGTAGCAGAAGCAGCTTATGATCAAGGACAAGCAGCAGACGGCATCTGGAAGCATAAACGAGGCCTATCGGTTGGTGGCGTATCCATGCTTCTGCCATGACATTTAGCGGCTTGCGGCAGCAGTTGCTGCTGCATCTGCTGCTACCACCGCTGTTGTGCTTTGTGCTATTCTTACTAGCTGGCTTACTCCTGCCTCCCATTCTTTCCTTTCTCTTGCCGCGACTTTTAAGGCGAGTCCAAATAAAGACTACCCGCAGCCACAGTAGCAGCAAGAGTAGCAGTATCAACGATAGCAACACGAGCAGCAACTCCAGCAGCCGCAAGATAAACACTGAAGATGAACAACTGCTGCCTGTGGCCAACCGGCCACGAAAGCTATCTGTGGAGGGGACTACCCAAATCTCAACAACGGCAGGTTCTGCTGCCGCCGACCTTCGTTTTGTCTCGCCGATACGGAGCAGCAGCAGCCGTAGCAGCAGCAGCACGAGGCGTCTGTACCTGACCTGCGAATCTGTCCGCCACGGGGGATTTCTCAAGTTGGAAGATGCCGTTGTCGTGCTCGAGGAAGAGGTGACGCAACACTGTGCAGCCTGCGAAAACTGCAGCAGCAGCAGCAGCCCCAGGTGGAAGTGCGACAAATGCGTCACCCACAAGAGCAGCGAAACACGTATTTCTGTCTCCTTTTTGCACTTGTCTATTAGCCACATGGTAGCGGGGAAGGCTTTTAGTGCTGGCACCAGCCAGAGCACCAGCAGCAACAGCAGCCGCACTGACGGAGTTGCTGAATGCGATGAGCCTTGTCGAGCGGCAGCAACTGATGCTGCTACAGATCACGAAAGCATAAACACCCGCCACAGCAGCAGGAAGCGCAACGGGAAGAGCAGCATCAAAGCAAGAAGCAGCAGGATACTGGACGAGCTATTTAAACCCGTCTTCTTCCTCTCAGGTTGTCTGCTGCTTATACGGCGTGCGCTGCAGCAAAGCAGCACCCGCAAGAAAGAGCCACCCACTAGCCGCTTGTTGCTCAAGGCAGACCGCGTATCTGTTACGATTCGCCTGAATCGCAGCAACAGCGGCAGCAGCAGCAGCAGCAATGGCGGCAGCACAGGAGTCGCAGCGAGCTCGACTGATTCCCTAGAGCAGCAGCATACCGAGCTACCAGCAAGCTCAGAAGCGGCAGCAGCAGCAGCGGCATCGGCACCTGCACCAACTGCAGCAACTGAAAAAACTGCACATGAAGCTAGAACGAGCCCCAGTTTGCTCCAGTTCGTGCTGCAGTTGTGCATGCTACATGCACTGGCGCGGACCTGCGCGTTCAGCGCTGGCTGTATTGAGGTGCTCGCGTTGCTAATGCTGCCCGAGCCGCTCCCTCAGCAGGAGCTGCAGGAGCGGGAGCAGCAGCAGCAACAGCAAAAGCAGCAATTGCTGAGCCAGCAGTCCCAAGACGACTGCGGCAGCATGGGCGTCCTCTTGACGGTCAACGAATTGCTGCTGTTGCCTTCTGCAGCGTTTGCGTCCCTTCGGCTGCACGCAGTTACAACAGGAGGCTTATGCTGCCGTCTGCTTCTGGACGCATCTGGCTGTCTTTCCGTGATGCCCACGGACTTGTTGACTGCTGCTGCTGCTGCTGCACGCGGTTCCGCAGCCTTTGCCGCCGCAGCAAAACATACCGGGGAGAGCACGCACTCAGCAGAAGCTTTTACAAGAACGGTAGCAGGAGAGCAGCGGCAGCAGCAGCTGCAGCACAGACGACCCGCTGCACTTCAAGCTGAAGAGGAAGGAATCACAATTAGCAGCAGCAGCGAAGATGCAACAGCTGCTTTGAGTGGGAGCTCGTCTCGGCAGGCCTCTCGCGAACTTTCTGCTAGCGATGCCAGAAGCAATAGCTGCTGTACTAGTAGCAGCAGCCACAGCTGCACTGCCTCACCAGCAAGGAGGTGGTGGTGGCGAGGTGCCGTGGAGGCGGACAGCAAAGACATGACCGTTTCGGGTGCCACCTACTTGTCTCACCTGATGTCTGTGTATTGCATGGGCCGCCTGAATGCTGTTGGTCTTCGAGCTGCAACAGATGCTGCTCTAAGTGTTGCTGGTGTTCATGTCAGTAAGCCAGTAACGGGCGAAGACAAGTGGCTGTGCCCTGTGAAGGCCGTGCGCCGGTCGCGGGGCCGCTTGGTACTACCGGAGCAGCTGCCGCCTGCTGCGCTGCTGCTGCCGCCACTGCTGCACACGGAGGAAGCCGTGGAAGTGACTTTGCTGCTGGACTCAGGTCTCAGCAGCAGCAGCAGCAGCACATGCACGGCGCGCGCAGTGTACCTACACTCTAGCGGGACTGTCGCCGTCAACATCCTTGTCAATCTTTTTGCCAGAGTAATTGATGCCTACTGGAGATGCAGGAGATCTACTCGAAACAAAAGCAGCAGTAGCAGCACCAGCAGCTCTCAAAGGCGGGGTTTGTTGAGAAAAGAGAAGACCTGCGACACTCAAAGTGTCGAGGATGCACAAGGGCCTCAGGGCAGCAGCAACAGGAACCATGGAGACACTCAGCAGCAGACTCTGCCTGTGCTTGTTTCAGTGCCGCGTTTGCTGCTGCAAGTTCTCGAGCGTAGCAGCAAAAGCGCCTTACTGCTGCACGCGGACGGTGCTCTTTTGCAGCTAGAGACAGTGGTGCGCCAAACCCAGCGGCAAGTCAACTTGGTCAACTGCGACTTCCAGCATGAGCTGCAGGAGATGCAGCAGCTCCAGCAGCATCTTGCAGAAAAGCAGCGGCGGGACAACATGCCGCCATTGTCATCTGTGGGACCAGCTACAGGAAACTGCAAAGATAAGGCTGCCCTGAGTTACAGCTGCGACAGCACTAGCAGCAAACTCGTGCGTTTTGCTGTCTCCACAGGCCTCTGCAGGCTCTCCACTGCTCACGTTCTGAACGGTGGCGCTCCTACTGCTGGGCCTTTTGCTGCAGCCTCGGATCCAACGGAAACAGCGGCCGCAGTAGCAGCGCGTAGGGACGCAGCAGCAACAGAAGCAGCTAAAGCTCTTCACTCCATTCTTTGCTCGGTGCCATCGCAAGGGATTTCAGGCGACGAGACGGGCAGTTTGCCTGCTCTGTCCCCTCGGTCGGCAGCAGCAAGAGCAGCAAAAACGGCGTTGGAGAAAGAGCAAGTGGCAGCCACAGCAACAGACGCCACGAATGCAGCAATTGCGGCTGTGTCGTTTTTTATAGGCGCTGGAGAGTTTCTACGTCTCAAAGCTGCTTACGGCGATGGCAGTAGGAGCTACAGTAGCTGCGGGAGTCGGAGTTGCTGCTGCGGCAGCAGCGGGAGTGTGGTGCTACTCCCTGATGAGAATTCGTTGGGCGATCAGTGGGTTCCTAGCGCCTTTACTTTGGCTGGATGGTGTGGAGCCTTGATTCTGAGCTGCAGCAGCAGCAGCGTCGAGATTAAGCCTCTGGGAGAAGCAGCAAGGATTGGGGTGTATGGACAGGTGCAGTTGAGACCTCTGTATCGACAGCACGTACGTGTCGTGCTGCCGGGGGGCTGGCTCCACTGGAGAGAGGAGGGGCTATTGTTTTGGGTCCTAGTGATTTTGTACCTTCGCGCTCTCTACAGGAACTGCAAGGAGAGATCCACCTTACAGCAGCCCTATCCCCCTCCTTTTGCTGCTGACAGCAAAGAAAACAACAGCAACAGCCACAGTGGCGACTCTGGCAATAGCAGCAGTAAGACAAAAGGTAATGAGGCTCCCAAAAGAAGTGCTGACGAAGCAGAAGGCTTTGCTTCGGTTGTAGCATCAGGCGAAGAAACTGCGTCAGGAGCGGCGGCTGCACGAAAAGCAGCGGGGAACGGACGTGACATTTTTTCCGCAGCAGCAGCAGCAGCAGCAGCAGATTTACCTTTTCTAGAAGCTACATGTCCTTTCTTTGCCGGGTTCGACTGGTCCCCAGGTATCCGCAGTTTCGCCGCAGCAGTCCAGAATTTGGATTTGTTTGAGGGGCTGACTCCTGATTGCTTCCATTTAGTGGCTCGCCACTTCGCCGTGTACTCGCCTGCTGCTACGCTGCAGCGGCATCCTGAGCAGCAGCCTCACGAGGCGCAGCAGCAGCAGCAACGCCAAGTGCTACTTCGGCTCCTTATCCAAACTATGCATGTACACAGCTCTTCACTCACTGGTGGAGCTATTGTTGCTGCCATACCGCTCCACGTACAGTCCATGTACGTCGAAACTAGCAGCAGCAGCAGTGACAACAGCAGTGGCTGCAGCAGCTGCAGCAGCAGTGGCAGCAGCGTTGGCAGCAGCAGTGGCACCGAAACTGAGGAGCTACGCCCATGCCATGCGTTCACTTCTTTTCAGTCTCTTCACCTCCAAGTGCATCAGAGTCTGCAGAATGTGCAACAGCAACACCAGGATCAGCAGCAGCGGGGCCAGACAGAGAGCGAGCTGCATGCATGCGAAGGAACAGAGACAGCTTTTATTTCAGACTTGTGTGTCTGGGTGCCTCACAGCGGGAGGTCCGTCAAAGTGTCTATGCAGCAGGCTAGCAACTTTGCGTTGCAGCAACAGCTGTTGCAGCCGCTCTTTGCTCTGGTAGAGGCAGTGCAGCAAGATCTGCTACTGCCCTCGCTTACTGCCCTGAAGCTAGTAAGCATCTTCTGCTGCTCGCGCCGAAGATGTTGCTGCCCTTGCTGCTGCTACTACTGCTGCTGAACATGCCCTTGGCGGGGTTGTTGCTGTTGCAGCCGCCCACGCCTCTTTGATGCCGCTGCAGCAGGCAGGGGCTTGATGGCCACTATTCAGCTGCGACAAAATATGCAGCAGGCACAGCTGCAACAGGGGGTTTTGTTTGAAAAAACTTCGGGTGTATGGACACTTCGTGCGTTTTGTATTTGCTTGTGCAGGACCACCGCCTTCCTGGTGGCCACGAGCCGGTGCTACAGATTGGAATAGGAAGCATTTCAGCTTTCGTTTCTTCCGAATTTTTGGTGAAGACGGAAGACCTGACGGTGAACATACATCCTGTTTCGCTTCATCAAACCCCTGCTGTTTTGCAGAAACTGGTAGAGCAGGAAGCAACGCGCTTGCAACAGCTACAAGCGGATCACCAGCACAGTTTTGCGGGTCACGGTTCCACGGGCAATCGGCAGAAACAGCAGCAGCAAGGACAGCAGAAAGAGGAGCAGCAACAGCAGCAGCAACAAGAAGAACAGGAGCAACAGCCACAGGAGCAACAGAAGCAGTCTCACAAGCTTCAAGGAGAGAAACAAAGGAGCAAACGCTGGGAACTGGAAAACACTCCTTACCCGTACGTGGACGTCTTGGTAACAAATCCTCAAGTTTTCTGCGTTGGCCAGGATGCCAAGCAGCAGCAGCCGGATGAAGACCAGCACCGGCAAGAGCAGCAGGAACAGCAAAAGCAAGGACAGCAGCAGCAGCAGCAGACGCGGAAGCGGCTGCAAGTGGAGCCCCCCATTTTCAACGGCGACAAAATTCGTGTTTCAGTGCACCGAAAGTCTTTGCTGCTGAATGAATCGAGCCAGAAGCAGCAGCAGCAGCACGAGTCGCAGGTTTATGGCGAGACGCAGCAGTGGGTGTGCGTTTTTGTTGACGGGGTTACTGCGGTGTATCCAGAGACACTGCGGGGCGACTCTCTTGCTGCTGCAGTCGCCGATGCAGCGCATGCTGTGGGGCCGCTAGTTCGGCAAATCATCGGCGCAGCATCAACTTACCAGATGCAGCTGCAGCGCCACAAAACAGCCTCTCTTGCCGCTGGTCGTTTAGTCCGCTGCAGCAATGACCCGCAGCAAGTCCGGTCTCCTGCTGCTGCTGCTGAAGCTGCTGCTGCCAGAGACGCTTACGCAGCGGCACTCGCGATTCCGCTGTACCTTTGTCTGTCTCGGGTTTATGCAGCCTGCCTCACGCGAACAGTAATAACGGGAAGAGCAGCAGCACCAGCAGCTGCAGCAGCAGTAGCAGCAAGTCGGCATGCGCACGAAGAGGAGCCTCCAAGTGACCAACTGCTGCTTATTCCTGAGGAGGACCTCCGAGTGTGCACTAAAAGCGAAGATAACGACGCCAAGAGTACTGGGAGCGCTTGCAGCAACAGGAACGACGAAAGCAGCAGCGGGCTCAGCGAGGGCAGCAGCAGCAGCAGTAGTAGCGGCTTCAACACCATAGAAATCTGCCTTTCCCACCAGGCTAGACCCAGCCTCCACAGAGCTTTGGGAGATCCGTCGGAAACGCCCGTATCGACGGACTTTTATTGCGAGAGCAACAGCAGAAGCAGCAGCAGCAGCAATAGCAGAGAAAGCAGCAAAGAGCCGCCATCCGCTCCTCCAACAGGTAGAAGGACAAGAGAACTGAAGAGGTATAGGCAGAACTTCCGAAAGGCCCGTAGCAGCGACTTTATTGATCAACAGAGACGGCAGGATCAGCAGCAGCAGCATGAGCAGCGGCAGCAAAGTGAACAGGAGCCGCTGCACCAAGACGAGCAACCACAGGAGCCAGAGCAGCAAGACGAAGCCGTTCCGCTGCAACGTGCTCTTTGCCCCTTCGCAGATCGTGCTGTGCTTGCTGCTGCACCAGCTGTACGCAGCGCTGAGGTGCAGCAACTGCTGAACAGGAAGCTACAGCAGCGGCATGCTGCAGTCGACATGTCCCCATGGCAAGCTGTGGGCAGCTGTGTTGCTCCTTTGCGGCCGCGTCACCAGCACCAGCAACAGCGCCGGCACCAGCACGAGCAACGGGTGCAGCAGCTGGACCAGCAGAGTCGAGTTCAAAGAAAACAACTCACAGCCCTTCGACATATGTGGCAGCAGCGAAGAGGCAGCAGGGACAACAGCTCCACTTCAGGGTTTGCATACACCCCAGTTGCTGCCTTGAGGCTGGAAAGCCTCTCAATCTGCCTCGATGATTATCGAAGGGCAGCAGCAGCAGCCACTGCAGCAGCAATCATGTTGCCACCTCCCCCCTTGGGCACTTACAGAACCCTGCAGCTGCGCATGCAGTCCATTGCACTGCGGCTGTTTGCTGATAAGCAACAGCAGCAACAGCAACAGCCGCCGTTGAGGCAGTTTCAAAGCGCGCCGCTGCTGCAAGAAGAACAGTTGATGCGCCAGTACTTGACGAGACTAATACTGGCGAATCCGGGATTTTCCGGATACATGGGTAGTTCTGCTGATGCCCCTGAGGGACAAGAATGTATCGTATTGGTTTCATCTGAGCAGGTGGATTTACACTTCGCTTCTTTTGAGTTAGCCTCAGCGCCGGAGCGCTCGATCAGCGTCAGCAACAGCAGCAACAGAAAACGCACTGAAAGCTGGGGAATTGAGGACGTTTGCAGTTTGCTGCTGCAGCCGCAGCGGGTTGCCATTCGTTTTGGGCAGAGTGCAGCAGCAGCAGTGGCAGCAGCAACAGCAGCAGTCACGTGGACCCAAAAAGTCTTCGACGCGGACGCAGCAATGGCGTTTTCTGCTGCTGTTGCAGCAATCAGTGCAGAACATTGGGCGTGTGTACATCACAGGAACAGCAACAGCGACGACAGTAGCAGCAGCAGCAACGGGCACAAGAGCAAGAACAGCAGCGACGGCCCAAGAAGCCCGCAAGCCAGTTTAAGTCCAACCAGCAACAAGGAGCAGAAGCAGCAGCAACAGGGACAGCAACGGCGGAAACAGCAGGTACAGCTTGAGCTCTGCTTGTTGCAAGACTTACAGGTTGAATTCTGTCGCGGGGGTTTCATGCTCGTGCGGCTGCTGCTGCCCGCACTGCATTTTGCTGCGGCCTTCCGATATTTGGCGGGAGTAGCAGCAGCAGCAGCAAAAGATGCTGCTGCTCCTTTGAGGGCAAAGCCTAGCGAGTTGGGTCATTGTAACAACTTGGATTTCGCTGAGACAGCAGGGGCAGCGGCGGCGGCTGCTGCGCCTGCTGCTGCAGAGGAATCAGGCAGCTCTTTTATCAACTCTATGCTTCCCTATCTACTTTCACTAGACTGTTTGCTGCAGCTGAGGCACGGCCTCTGCTGCCTAGTTTACGGACGCGCAGCGACAGACACCCATGGTGCTGGTCCTGCTGCGGATGCTGTTGCGTGGCAGCCGCTGCTACAGCTGGCGCAGGTGCTCGCCAGAGTGAGCTTTTTTTTCAAGCAGCAGGAGCAGCACCAGCAAAGGCCACAGCAAAAGGAACAGCACATGCAGCAGCAGCAGCAGGTTCAAGAACCACTGCCACAACTGAAAGTCGACGCACAGTTGTTTATCCGAGGCATTCACCAACAGCGTCAGCAGCAGCAGCAACAGCAGCAGCAGCGAGCCGTTGGCGACAGGTGGCGCAGGCCATCGCATCTTCCAGGAAGACAGCAGCCGCCGCCGCAGCAGCTGTCACTTAACTTGACTCCTGAACACACCTTGCTGCTAATGCAGCTCCTCCTTGGCAGATGCCACGGCACGGCCCGGCCTGCCACCCCCACAAACGCTAATCTGGAGCAGCGGCCGCTGCAGCATTACGAGCAGCAGCAGAATTTGGAGCAGCAGCAAAAAGCAAGCTGGCTAGTTCGGGTATATAGGGAGCTTCGAGAGCAGGGAGATATCATAGTCAAGCTTAGGGCGGCAATGCGAGATTTGCATGCCAAGTGCGACTTCGCTCGCTGCAGCGTTGCTGCTGCTGAGCTGCACGACATGCTGCTGCTGCGAAGGCATCAAGAGGCGGAAGCGGTGCGTAGTAGCCAGACGAAGTACCGTCAGCGCGAAAGCACTAGCGCAGCTGCTCATGCTGCAGCAGCTGCCGCAGCAGCTGCTGCAGATGTGGGTGCATCAGCACCAACAATCGCAGCAGTGGGAAGCACACCAAGACAGAGCGCAGAGCAGTTTACGGGGCCACTAGACGCACGTCTGCAGCGGCAAGAGCAGCAGCAGCAGCAACAAGCAGGGGATTCAGTGAGGTTGCTTCGCGAGGGCTTTGCAAGTATTCGCAGCAAGGCGTCTTCTGAGTGGGGAGGAATGGCGGATAGCAGCAGCAGCGGCAGCGGCTCCGAGTTTGCAGCAGAACGCAGCGTGGAGCGGCCTGCTTGGCAGCAGCAACAGCAGCAGCAAAGAAGGTCGTTGCTGCAGAGCGATATGTGGAGAAGCGTTTCTTGGAGGTCCAGAGTAGGACGCCAGCAACAGCAGCAGCGCAAGGGGCACGAGCTACCTGTGCAGCTGCAGCAGCAGCAGGGGCTGTGGTTTGAGGGGTTGCACACGTGGTCCGGAGAAGGGCTTGGAAGCGGCCTACTGCAGGAAGAGTGGCGCAGCAGCAGCAGCAGCTTTAGCGGAAGCGACTCTATATACTGTTCGTCTGATGCAACAAAGTCTGCGGGGGAAGCAAGGATGTCAGAGTCAGTAGCGGAGGAGGAAGGGGGTGCTAGCACTGCAGCTGCAGCAGCAAGAGCAGCAACAGCCGCAGCAGCAGCAGCAGAAGCAGCGCGCATTTGCACGGCTGCCGATATTTTCGAAGATATCAAGACCCATCAAGTGCGGCAGAGCGTCATCTTGGTGCGACACGTTTTGCTCAGCTTTGAGTGCAGAGAAGCTGCTTACAGCAGCAACAGCGTTGTCAGGCGACGCTCTTCTGCTGTTGACTGTGAAGCAGCAAAGCAGGGGCAGCAACTGCTGCAGCAGCAGCAGTTTGTTCGTGCTGCTTCTCGTCTATGGGGGCTCACGGTGCCTTCCCATCTTCCCCCGCCATCGGCGGATTTGCTGCCGCTGCTTCGCGTACCGGGTATTCGCATTGAAAGACAGAAGCTGCCGCAGCAGCCGGAGCCGCAGCGGCAGCAGCAGAGCGACCCTACGCATGCAGCATGCATGCTGCTGCATTGTCCTTCTTTTCTGCTCTCTCCGACAAGTCTTGCTCTTATTTTTAAGTGCATGAATTTGGCAGAGGCGGCGCGGCAGCTGCTGCAGCCCTACCTGCAGGTCTTATTACCGCCTAAAGAAACTCGGCATCAGGAGCAGCACCAGGGCGAACGACGCATGCGGCGACAGCAGCAGCAGCAGATGTCTTGCGGCATGATAGAGCTAAGCCTCAAGTGCACGTACCCTCAGGTCAGCATACACTACATAGAGCTGCAGCGGGGCCAGCAGCAGCAGTTCCTGCAGGAAGCTTCCTCGCACGCGAGCCGCAGTCGCAGCGGGACTCTCGGTAGCCGCGCATCTTTACCAGGAGACAGCCGCTGCGGGGCAGCAGAAAACCCCTACATTGAAGGAGGGTGCTGCAGTGTATCTGCTGCTATGGCAGTAAACTCGTTCCCGCTGCTGCAGCAGCACGTGAGCGTGGTGGAGGCTATGTGGACTGACAACGACCGGCTTGCAGCAGCGGCGGCAGCAGCAGACACTGCTGCAGTAGAGAATTCCATAGGATCTCAGGCCTGTTCGAGTAGTCAGCCATGCGCTGCAGCCGCAGCAGCAAGGCTGGCAGCTTGGACTGCTGCAGCAGAAGCAGCAGCAGGGAGGCAGCACAGCCACCTTGCGAATAGAAGCAGCAGCATGGGCAGTAACAGAAGCAGCAGCGGAGCGCACCCAAGGTACGGAGACATAGGGAGAGGCTACCACAACTTTTTGGCGCTGCGCGGCTCGTTCGGCTGCTGCTGTCGTGGTATACCCCTTGGATGGGCAAGGGAGGTGGCAGCAGCAGCAGCAGCACATTCAGCGATTCTTCCATCGCTGCTCCTGCTGCCACTACCTGAGCAAGATCCGGCCCTCTGTGCCCCTATAGAGATGATACAGCACGCCTACAACAGCCGCAGCAGCAGCGAGCTTCGTGCTGCTCTTTCTGGAGTACAAACAACTCAGTTTGTTCTCTCCACGCCTCTCGCCGTGGCCCAAGCTCGGTTGGAGATTGCGGCGGAGACCGTTCCTGCTGCTTCACCATCAGGGCGTCGGCTAAAGCAGCAGCTACAGAATCAGCAGCAGCAGCATTTGCTGCTAGTAGACGTGATATCCCGTGTTGGGCCTGTGTGCGGATCTGTGGGAGACCTTCACATGGCTGGATTACTGTGGCACCTTCCTTTAGTTGCGTCTGCTGCTGCGTCTGCTTCCCCTGCTGCTGCCGCAACGCGACAGCGCAGCAATCGAGAAGATCCTCATCACAGCAGCAGCAAAGCAGACGTCCGTTACCTGCTGCCTGAGCAACTCGCATATGTCTGCCTAACAAGCAGCGACAGTGAGAATGCAACAACGCCGCTGGGTTTATCTACAGCCCCGCCAGCAGCTGCAGATATAGCAGCTGGCTTGGCCAGCCCCGCCTACAGCAGTAGCAGCTGCAGCAGTAGCAGCAGCAGCAGTAGCGCGCGCACCGTCTCTTTAGTCCACGACGCAGCCACATCGCAGTTGCCCCAGCAGCGGCAGCAGCCGCAACAGCAGCAGCCGCAGCAGCAGCAAGCTTTGCCGCGGCCACAACAGGCGCCGCACACAAAAGGAGTGTGGGGTGGAGAGGGCAGCAGCGGCAGCAGATCCAGCGTGGCTGTAATGCCACAGCTTTTGAAGCCAGTAGTCTGTCTAGCAACGGTTTCTTGTCTTTTGGAAATGTCCGTTCCTCAGCTTGGCAGCAACTGCCGGCTGCTCTGCGGCAAATGCCTCTTCGCTGCAAATTCAGAGAGCTTCGTCATGTTGCAGCAGCTGCTGCACCGCATGCTGCTGGCGTGCAACATCAGCCGGACGAGACCGTCTTCGACAACTGCGGCTGTTGCTGCAGCAGCAGCAGCGGCGGCGAACACAGCTGCTGCTGCTGCTGCTGCTGCTACTACAGCGCGTGCGCCTTCTAGTTCCAGACAGCATCTGCAGCCCACAGAGAGTATGCACGAGGAAGCCCGGACGCTCCGCTCACAAGAAAAGGCGGGGGAGGCGCCGGCAGCAGCAGCAGTAGCGGCGGCAGCAGCGGCTGCGAATGCTTCCGCTGCCACGGGAGCAGCAGAGAACACGAATCTACCAGCTGCAGCACAATCGCACGGACAGCAGCAGCTGCAGCATACTCAGGCGCCACAGCAAAGGCGGGTGCGGCCCTATGTTGCACGGAAGCTGCTGCATGCATTCTTAGTCGAGGAAGCAGCAGATGAGGGCCTCTCGCAGCTTCCGGGAGGTGTCGCGGGGACCAGCATGACGCGGCTGCAGCAGCTGCAGCAGCCAGCAGCCAGTGCGCTCGCTGCCGGTGATTGCGAACAGCAGCAACAAAAGAAACCTGCCACGCAGCAACGCCGACAAATCTCTGTCGGAATCCTTGTTGAGGAGGTGAGACACAATTAAAGGTCATACAAAAGTCCACGCTGCTCTGAGCAACAGCAAGTTAAGCCCTAACAACATCTAGAGTGTGCTGCAGCTGACAGGGAGCTCCCTTGATGCTGCACCAAACCCTAGACCGAAAAGTCCCTAAACCCCGAGCTGCTTCTGGCCAAACTAAGGCAACACAGGCTGATATTTGCTGCTGTTGTGTCTCAGATTTGCTGCTCTCTCCTAAGCAGCTCCACCAATCTCCCGTTTTGCTGCATCTGCTGCAGTGATGCAGCCGGTAGCCTGCAGCTGCTGCTGCAGGACGAGAGGCACCTGCAGCTGGAAGTGGACTTGGCAGATTGGCGTGTCCTAGACCTGTGCCCCAAAGCAGCAGCAACCGGTGCTGCTGCTGCTGCTGCTGCTGGAGGCCCAGGCGGCGAGGTGCACCAGCAGCAAAAACAGCAGCAGCGACGACTGGCACCGTGGTCGAGTAAGCTGCAAAGGAAGAGCACTACAGTAGAAGCTGCAGCTGCAGCTGCCGCGCTTGGAGTTGCTGCTCCGCATACACCGGAAGCTGCATCCACCGCAGGCTCTTCCTTCCTGCCTAGGTTTAATTCTGCTTGTTCTGAAGGCCTTCTTAGTGCAACAGCAGCAGCAGCATCTCGCGCAGCAGCAGCTGCAAGGCTCAACTCAAGGACAAAGGCCCCTAATAAAGTTCGCGACAAGCTGCAGCAGCTGCTTCCAGCGATGAAGCAGCGTGCGGCTGCTGCTGCTGCTGCTTCAGCTGCGCAGCTGCATCGCCTAATGTCCCATGGGACGCCGGGAGCTGCGGGAAACAGAGGCGCGGGTATTCTTGGCCATATGGAAAGTGCTGCATCCGTAGGTGCATTGGAGAGGTCGACAGCAACGGCAGCAGCAGCTCCTGCTGCTGCTGCTGCTGATGGGGGCAGTGCTACAAGCAACTGGTCTCTTTTCCAGCACCCCACAGGCAACACGCTACTCAGCAGCAGCAGCAGTAGCAGCGCCGGCGGCAGCAGCAGCAGCGACGAAGAAGCAGCGGGCCGCCTAAGAGCCTTAGAGTCTTCATCAGATGACGAGCACGCACTGCTGCACTCTAGTAGCAGCAGCAGCAGCTCCAAGCTGCTTAATCAGGCAGTGGAAGCAGACGTGGCGGCAGTAGCAGGAGACGCAGCAGCAGAAGACGAAGCCTCGTTGCTCTTCAAGCTGCGGCGGCAGTTTGCTGCAGACAACGTATCGCATGCTGCGCAAGAGGCACCATCAGGAGCAGCAAGAGATCCAGGGCCACGGGAAAGCGCTCCTGAGCCAGCAGCAGCAGCCGAAGGAGCAGCAACGCCGGAAGCAGCAGCAGAACTATGGGGCGCCAAAGCCGGAATCATTTTCGAGTCCTTCCCCGTTAGTCGGCTGGGGAAAGATGCAGCAGCAGCGAAGCAGCATATGCTTTTGGGGTTCCAGCAAGAGCAGCAGCGGCGTGCACGGCAGAGGCAGGAGCAGCAACAGCAGCAAAATCAGGAAGCAGAACAGCAGCAGCAGCACCAGCGACACTTGCAGCTGTCTCAACCGGCCTTTACTGTATCTTCCTTCTTGGGGGTTGTCCTGCCGTCAGGGCTCAAGGCCGTGCGAGTACTTTCGCCTCTCTTCGAACTTCACACGCAGCAGCAGAAGCAGCAGCATGAGGGAGCAGCAGCAACAGCAGCAGATGAAGGCTCTCTGGGCGGAGGCGCAGGCGGGCAAAAAGAAAGGCCAAGCCACCGACTATCGGCGCATGCAGTGTCTGTTCGCTGCAGCCATAGATTCGTAGTGCTTGATTGCGGGCGTTTCCAGGTCTGTCTGTTGCTGCTGCTGCTCTTTTCGTTGCAGTCGCTGCTGCTAAACCCGAGTTACATATTGTTGAACGATGCCAGGTATGGTGCCACCAGTTTTTTCTCTTCACGCGATCAGGGAAGGGCGGTGTTTGCTGGTGCTACTGCTGCTGCTGGCCTCGCTGCGCAGGTGTTCGACTACTTGCTGCTGCACATCGACCCCGTCAGAGTCTCGCTGACATCTGCGTTCGTGGAGTGCCTTTACAGTTTCTTCTTCCCGCCCGCTGCCCCCCAAGCAGTAGACGCGGTGGCACTCCTTGCCCCCTCTCTGAAGTGGCCTTCCCCGGCGACTGCTCCTGCCGCTGCTGCTGGCGGCCCTCTGTGCAGCCAAGGGCCAGGTGACGTTGCAACAGCAACGGCAGCAGATGGTACAGCATCCGCGGTGCTGGGTGGGGCCCAAGGCGCAGCAGCACCAACATACGGCGAACAACCGCATGCGTCCTGTAAGTTTGACGTAACTGCGAAATAGTTCTACGTTCTTGCCCATGATTTTCGCTGCTGCAGTCACTGCAGCAGCAGATGCGGCAGTTTGTTGCGTGCGGCTGCAGGGACTGCTCCCAAAAGCAGCAGCTCTGGTGCATTGCAGGCAGGCGCACAGAAAGCTCAGGCAGCAGCAGCAGATGCAGGGAAGCGCGCGCCGGCTAAACTGCAACAGCAGCCACAGGATCCAGGCCTTGGGGTGTACTTCTGCTATGTGCGAGTGTCGCCGTTTGCTGCTGCAGTTACCTACAGAGGTCAGTGCTGTTGTGCCGTTTCCTGAACGCCTGGGGAGATCAGGGTTTGCTTTTCAGGGCTCAGCGCGTGTGTTTGAGACTTAGATTCTGGAGCTGGGCTTGGGTTTCCAGAGAGATAGTTTTGTTTCTGGCGTTCCTGATTGAGGCTCAAGAGCCTCGGGCTTGTTTCCGGCGCAGGAGCAATCCGGCTGGATAACGTTTTGGTGGAGCTACGCGCCTTTGAAGTGCAGCACAAGCTGAAGCCTTTCAAAGCTCTCATTGACAAGTACATTTGGTTCCTAGGCAAACAAGTAAGCCAGACGTCCCATAAACTGTAAAATCTAAAAGGGCAGCAAAGCTTGCAGCTTTGCTGCCTAGCACTGACACCGGAGTCTTCGCGAGCCACTACAGGTTCTGCATTGCAGAGCCTTCCTGGGATCACAAAATTCTGCCAGGGACCTTTCTAGTTGAAATGTGACACGAAGAATATCGAATAAAGACAGTAACAACTGAGCCAATAGAAAGAACAGCCGGCGCTGATGCGCCTGCGTCTTGGGCTCACAAAAAGGCCCTCCCACACTGTACCCAACGCCAAAACCTTAATCCCCAAAAGACCTCCACAATTCAAGTCTAGTCTTCTGCATGCAAGAGCTACGCCCGCTGGCACTGGGGTCGGGACAGCAACTTCGCAGCATGCAGTCTGCTGCTGCAGCTGTAATGTTAATGCTGCAGGCGACGGGCCGCGTAATAAGTCACAAGCTTCTGTTGCTGCTGAAGAGGAGGCGGCAGCACGCGGGCGACAGCTTTTCGGACATCAAGAAAAGAGATTTACTTTTCGGAACAAAGTAGGAGGAATTCTAAGATTCTAGGCAGCAAAGCAACAGCATCAGTGTGCTGCTGCTGCTGCTGCACTAGTCGGCTGCCGCCCCGGCTGCTGAAGCAGAAGTGTTTCAGCAGACCACTTCAAATGCGGGTGGGTAAACCAAGCATCAGTAGCAGCAGCAGCAGCCCCATGTAGGGTCAGGCTGCTGCTTTGCTGTGACAGCGCAGCCTTTCAGGTGTACTCACAGCACTCATTACTGGTTCATCTGCAGGAAGCGGAGCGTTTCCATTTCTGCTTCTTGAGGCGGTTTCATCCTCACCAGCAGCTGCACTCGAGAACGTGCAGCAGCGGCAGGCAACGCTGCTGCGACTGTTGCTGCTGCCTAGCGCAGCAACAGTTGCTGCGTAGCAGTGAATTCTTATGAACATAGACATAAGGGGGTCCACCTGGCGGCAGCAGCAGTGAAGGAGGCTGTTGCTGTTTTGCGTTTAACAAGCTGATTTGAGTTCTGACTCGAGGATGATGCGGCACAGTTTGCAGCAACTGCAGCAAGAGCAGCACCGGCAGCCAGCGAGGCACAGCAGCCTGTGATCAGCAGCGCTCAAATACCCTGTAGAGCGCCTTAAGGTTTGTTAGCTCCTTAACAGTGCCGTCTGAGAAAAAGCTGAAGCAAAAAGGACATGCATGCAAAGCAGCGCAGTATTTCCTAGCAGCAGCCGCACCAGAAACAGAGAGGGCAGAAGCAGAATCAAAAAGAAAAGCATAAGCAGCAAAGCCACCACAGAACAGCCACTACAGCTTGCCAAACACAGTCTCAGCAGCAGCATAAGCAGCAGCAACAGCATCAGCGGCAGCAGCAGATACCAATTGGGGATGTAGGCTTTCCAGTAGAAACGAAGGGCAGGCATGAGCACATTGCTGAACATCCGCCGGGTCTCTGGGCTAGCAGCCATTTGCTTGTCGATATCGCTGCAATCCCTGCAGCAGCAGCAGCGGCAGCAGTGGAAGCAACGGTTGCTGCTGCAGCAGTGCCGGCAGCAGACGAAAACAGGCAACACTGCAACGCTAGGAAGAGAGCGCCAGCAGCAGCAAAAGCAAATTATAGCTTTCCCCTTCCAAGCGTACCGCTGCGTTGCAGCCTCCTCCCGAAGGCACGCTTTTTGCTGCAACAGCAGTGTGTTGCTGCTGCTGTTGCTTTGATCCTGCTTTTGCTGCTGCTGCAGCCTGGCGTGCTCGTTTGACTCCGCAGAAGCCTCTTCAGCAGCAGCAGCAGCTTCTGCTGGAACTGCAGCAGAAGATTCGTCCACTGTGGTGTACGCCTCTGCCAGCAAGAGCGCGATGCCGTGGAGGCACGCAACTTCTTCGGACCAGTCTACCTGAAGCAGCAGCAGCAGCAACAACAAACTGCATCCGACCCCCGCACAGCCGCAACGGTGGCCGCAGGAAAGAGCAGTATACTCGGCAGCACATCTGAGGCAGCAGCCGCAGGGAGAACTTCGACAGACCTCTGTGGCTAGCCGCAGCAGCAAGGAGCACAGCAGCAGAGGCGAGGGCAAATGGCGGCCGCAGCAGAGAGGCAGCCCCACGAGGCAGCCATCTCGTGTCAGCACGAGACCGAAGTAATCTGCCAGCAGCGCGCGGCGCTGCAGCAGCACTGCGCAGTGCTGCCGAGCCGTTTCCCGCTGCTGCTGCTGCTGCTGCTGCTGCGGCTCTGACTCGTTTTGGTACTGCTGCTCCCTAAGGGCAGCACAGAGAGCTGCTTCTAGCTTCGAGGGCACCTGCAGCCTGACCACGGGCAGCCTGCCTAGCCGCCGTAGAACAGACTGGTAGACACACTCTGCAAATGCACAAACCCTAAACCCTAGGCCCCATAAGTAATAGGCTGCTTCCTTAAGTTAAGGCTGTTGCAGCAGCAAAAGGGTCTAGTACTTAAGGGCCAAGGGCTTCTACCTCTTGCCACGGCCGGGAGATTCACGAGAAGAAGACTTTCTCCCTTCTGCAGCAACGCCATCTTGGAGTTGACTGCCCCCACGTATGTGCAGCCCTGCAGGGCCGTCGCGCTATCTCGGTTGCTGCTGCTGCTGTCTGCGGCCTCCACTCCGGCTGCTGCTGCGCAGCGCTTCAGCAGCTGCCGGACGCTCCGAAGCCGCCCCGCGTCTGTCCGTGAGCTGCTGCTGCTGCTGCAGGGGGCAACCCTGTCTAGAACGTGTCCACCATTGGATCTCTCATCAAACAGCCGCAGCACTGACTGCGGCTGGCTGCTTGCTTGTGTTGCTGCTGGTTCTGCGGCAGCAGGGCTCTGCTCTGGCTGCTGCTGCTCTTGCTGCTGATGCTCGTGCTGCTGATGCTCTTGCTGCTGCTGCTCTTGCTGCTGATGCCCTTGCTGCTGCTGCTCTTGCTGCTGATGCTCTTGCTGCTGCTCCGGGTGTTGCGATGGCATGCCATCAGAAGAGTCTTGCTCCAGCTGCTGCTGCTGCTGCTGCTGCTCATCGGGCAGCTGCACTTGGTCTCCCGGACCTTCCTGCAACGGTGCAGCAGCCGTGGCGTTGCTGATGCTGCTACACGGAATTAGCTGCTGCTCCTGCTGCCCCAGCGGCTGTGCCTTCTGCGAATGGAAGCTGTGCTGCCAGAAGGCGCTCAGGGGAAGCTGTCGAGCGTCTGTTCTCGTTCGAGTGGGCTTCAGAGCAGGCTTGCTGCTGCTGCTGCTGCTGCTGCTGCTTCCGCTGCTTCTGCGTTTATTCGTGGTATCTCCTTCCGGTTGCTCCTGCGTCTTACTGTCAGTAGACACAAGCACGAGGTGCTGCTGCTTTAGCTTAGATTCAGCAACGGCCGGCTCCTGCAACAGCAAGGCTTTTGAGGATGTTTGCCCGCTGAGCATCTCCTGCAGCAGCAGCAGCAGATAAAAGGTGTCGACGGCAGAAGCCCCATTGACGGCCAAACAAAAGAACAGCAAGCAAGACAACCCGGGCAGCACTCCGGCAGAACAGTTGTCGCGAGCCTGCGCAGCAGCAGCCGCAGCAGCAAGGGCAGCCGCAGCAGCAGCTGCAGCAGCAACGGAAGCAGCAGCAGCAGCAGCGGCGTACCATGAGGGCCTGAGCTATGGCCTCAGCAATGACTTCCTCGTGCAGAAAACGAACTTGGCTTTTGCTGGGATGCACATTAACATCTACCAGAGGCGAAGGCAGCTCTAGAGACAAATATACCCACGGCCTCTGGCCCTTCGGCATTAGCTGCCCGTAAACCCCGTCGACGCAGCGCCTGCAGCAGCAGCAGCAGCAGCAGCAGCAATTAAGGCGGCAGCAGCAACAGCAAGCGCGAAGACGCGCAGCAGCTGCCGTTGCAAGCACGACCTCACCTGCTGCTGCAGCAACACTGTTGCTGCTGCAGCAACACAGGAAGAGCGATGCAGCAGCACCAGCACGTCATCGCAGCATGTAAAAGCAGGAACAGCAGCAAGTGCTGCAACATTAGCAAGTGCAGCAGGAGCGGCAAGTGCAGCAGCAGCGGCAGCAGCAGCAACAGCAGCAGGACGGACTTGAGCGCAGGGCAGTCAACAAGCCTGGAGTTAATAAAGAAGCAAAATGACGCTTTCTTTTGTCCTCTGTTAGCTGCAGAAACAAGGCCTGAGACTCGCCATTCGCCCTCATTAATATCTGTCAAATATAACTCAGCAGCAGCTGCTGCTGCTACTGCAGCAGCAGACGCACCCGCTGCTGCAGGCGCACCCGCTGCAGCAGCACCAGCAGAGCCATCAGCTGCAGCAAACAACAGGGAGGCCAACTCGCGCAATAATGGACAAACACTTTCGCTGCTGCTGCTGCTGCTGCTGCTGTCTCCGCTACCACTCTCTGCAGCAGCTTCTGCAGTCGCTTCGCCTTCGCTCGCCGGCTGCTGCTGCTGGCATTCTTGCTGCTGCTGCTCCTCCTGCTGCTCCCCGCTGCGAAGGAAGTTCAGAGCTGCTGCAGGAAGCCGCCCCTTGAGGTGTATAGGCAGCAAAGTGCTGCTGGTGGCTTCCCCATGAATCTTTTCAATGAGCCATCAGCTGCAGCAAACAACAGGGAGGCCAACTCGCGCAATAATGGACAAACACTTTCGCTGCTGCTGCTGCTGCTGCTGTCTCCGCTACCACTCTCTGCAGCAGCTTCTGCAGCCGCTTCGCCTTCGCTCGCCGGCTGCTGCTGCTGGCATTCTTGCTGCTGCTGCTGCTCCTGCTGCTCCCCGCTGCGAAGGAAGTTCAGAGCTGCTACAGGAAGCCGCCCCTTGAGGTGTATAGGCAGCAAAGTGCTGCTGGTGGCTTCCCCATGAATCTTTTCAATTACTCTGAGCCCTCCCCCCTGCAGCAGCGCAATTCCCCGCAGCAGCCGCAGCTCTGCAGCAGTAGGCACTCTTTCTTTATCCTCTGTGCAGCAGCAGCTGCAGGTCAACTCGCCGCTGCTGCTGCTGCTGCTGTCGCCTTCCTGCGGCTGCTGCTGTTTTCTGTGCTGCTGCAGCAGCTTCCTGGCCTCTGAAAGCCCAAATGCTGTTGTGTTGATGTCTGGCAGCTGCTGCTGCTGCCTCCTCATAACGAAAGCAACGTGGGGGTTGTTGAGGGCGTAGCGGCCAACGACCTGCAGGCATTTCAAGTACTCATCTGTTCCTGCTGCTGCTGCTGCTGCTGCTGCTGCTGCGCCTGCGCCGCCCCCCGCCACAGCAGACGACAGAAAGACCCGCCGACGCGCAGGAAGACAATAAAATAAATCTGTTGCTTTTATTGTTGTGCCTCGAGCTCTGGCGAGCGGTGTGGGGTCTTCAGCGAGGACCCCTGCGGTGTACGTACAGCTCAGCCCGTGGGGGGCCCCCACCTCCTTCGTTGACACCGACAGCTTCGAAACGAGAGAAAGTGCTGCTAAGGCCTCTCCCCTGAAGCCAAAGGACTGCAGGTGCTGCAGCTGCTGCAGCTGCTGCAGCTTGCTGGTGCAGTGCCGGGCGCACAGCAGCGGCAGGTCTGCTGCAGCAATTCCGCAGCCGTCGTCCGCCACCTGCAGCAGCCGCAGCCCGCCCCCCACGCAGTGTACAGACACCCGAAGGGCCCCCGCGTCCAAGCTGTTCTCCAGCAGCTCCTTCAGAGCAGCAGAAGGCCGCGTCACCACCTCTCCTGCTGCTATGCGCCGCACCACGTCATCCGGCAGCAAACGGATGCGGCCACCCGCTGCTGCTGCTGCTGCTGCTGCTGCTGCCTTTTCTGCTGCTCCGCGGGCTGCTGCGCCTGCAGCCGGCAGCGCAGCGTCCAAGGAAGGGCTCGAAAAATCAGCAAATGAGGGCTGGCAGGATGAAGGCGGCCCACCCTCTCCCGCTGCTGCTGTTGCTGCTGCTGCTTCTGCTGCGGCTGCAGCGGGAGCAGATGCAGCTTGTGTTGCTGCAGCATCCTCCTCAACTGCTGCTGCTTTAGCCTCATACGCCTTTGTTGCTGCTTCCACTGAGTCGCGGTTTGCTGCTGCGTCCACTGCTGCTGCTGCTTCGACGATCTCCTCGGGGTCCCACATTGCGCTGCAGTCTGCTGCTCTTCCTGCTGCTGCCCAGCGTTTGCTGCTGCCTTCGCTGCAGTGGAGCTCCGTCAGCTGCAGCTCTCAGGCGCTGCCACGGCGAGTGCCGTTGCTGCTGTTGCTGCTCTCGTTGCGGCGGCTGCAGTTCCTCTGACTTCATGTCTATTTTAGCCTTTTTAATGCGGATTCTGTATGGATATGGGGGGTATGCCCGGGCGGGGGGCCTCAGCCAGGCTGGGGGCCCCCTCGCCTTCGGCTGTTTCCTGCAGCCGACACCCCGCGTACCTCTTGACTTGTCTTTGTAGAAGTCGTGTTGCTTCAGTTTCTACAAAATGCCAAAATATGTCGCTGCACATTTAGGTGGGGTTGTTGTTATCAGCAAGCTTTGGGGGGCCCCCCTGCCGCCGCCCGGGGCCCGTACGGGCCCCCGTGGCAAGCCCCAAGAAAGGACCTGGAGGCCCGCCGCGCTATTTGTGTCACAACATACTGATGTTTACAACATTAGAAAAGTCCACTTATCCAAGGAGGCATTGGGAGACCCGCCATATGAAAAATTAGCCAGTCTGCTGCTGCAGCAGGAGCAGGAGCAGCAGCGTTCCAGCAGCAGCAGCGGCAGCAGCTTCGGCAGCAGCAGCTCCATCCTTCCCCGGGCCCTGCACATGCTGCTGCACCTCTTGGCTTGTGGAGCTCTCCCATTGTTCGTGACAGGGAGCTCTTAGAGGGGCAAGAACGCCCGTAGCGGCAGCAGCTGCGCAAGCAGCAGCTAGCAAACCCAGCAGCAGCAGCAGCAGCAGAAGCAGCAGCAGGATGAATGGGTGCAGCAAGAGAGCTTCCTGCGCCGCTTTAAGGCCTTCTCTGTCTCTGATTCCTTATGGCCGACAGATTCGCCACTGGGAAGCAGCAGAAATACTCCGGCGCATGCGAACATCGGACAGCAACAGCGGCCACAAACTTCACCCCTGCATGGACACTTGGTGGGCTGCCGTGCTGCTGTTGCTGGGGGTTTCGCTCTTTCTGCCGCAGCTGCTGCTGCTGCAGCAGCTGCTGCTGCAGCAGCAGCTGCTGCAGCAGCAGCTGATACTGCTTCTGCGTTGCTGCTGCGCACTTCAAGTCTAGCGGCGACTGCGAAGCTGCTGTTGCGCTGCTGCTGCTGCTGCTGCTGCAGGAGTGCGCACTTGCAGTGCCTGCGTCGCTTTCCTCACTCTGCGGAGCGTCGCTGCCGGCTGTCAGAAGAGCAGCACCAAAGATGTCTCAAAGAAAACAGAAACTGGAGGCCCACGGACTCCATGAAAGCCATGAAGATCCTGGAGCTGTATGTCCATATGCTGCTGCTGCTGCTGCTGCTGCTGTTGCTGCTGCTGTTGCTGCTGCCGCAGGCGGTTCTGGGATGCGGCTTCTCTTCCTCTCCTTGCATTTTTGCTACCCTCTGTGCTGGCTGCTGCTGCTGCTGCTGCTGCTGCTGCTGCTTCTGCTGCTGTTGCAGCTTTAAAGTATACGCTGAAACGAAGAGCTTCAAATACCCGAAAGAAAACGTGGGCCTGTCAGCCGCAGGTAAGCAGCAGCACCCAAGGCCTTGCTTCTCTCGCTTACGTTTGCTGCTGCTGCAGCTGCTGCTCTACCCAGGTCATCTGCTGCTGCTGCTGCTGCTGCTGCTGCTGTTTCTCAGGGGCAGTTGTGCACTTTCCTGGGCTTGAGCGACGGCGGTCTCGCAGCAACTGAGGCTCTGCTGCTGCTGCTGCTGCTCGCCTTGTTCTCAGTAGCTAGCTGGCTAGCTGCTAGCTGTGCTGCTGCTGCACTGCATTCAACAGCAGCTGCTGCTCCTTCTGATACTGTGCTGCGTGACGGCGGCGTGACTGTTGCTGCTGCTGACCCACGCCGTTAGCCTTGCGGGGAAATGAAGCAGCAGCAGCAGCAGCAGCAGCAGCAGCAGCAGGGGTAACCGCCTAGCTGGCTAGCAGCTAGCTAACGAACTAGCTGGCAAAGCAGCTACTTGTACCACTCTTGCCGCGTAGGTGCCCAGGAGGGCATTCTAATGGGTCAGAAAGCTAGCTAGCCAGCTAGCTAGCCAGCTAGCTAGCCAGCTAGCTAGCGATATGACCAGCTAGCTAGCTAGCAAGCTAGCTGGTTATCTGGCCAGCTAGCTAGCTAGCCACGCCTCGATCTAGCTATTTGCCCTAGGCTAAGCAAGAGTCGTCTGGCGACGCTGCTCTTGCAGCGGTCTCTGCCCCTGCAGTTGCTGCTGCAGCAGCAGCTGCTGCAGCAGCAGTTGCAGCAACCGCTGCTGCAGGTGCTTGCAGCAAGTAGACCTCTTCAGAGGATTTTGTTTTTATAAGTCTGCTGCTGCAGGTGAAAAAGAAGGGACTTGCAACCCTAACGGGCAGCCACAGCTCCCCTAGGGTTTAGGGTTTAGGGCTTGATGCACAGAGCAAGGGGCCACTGTTGCTGCTCCCAAAGCAGCAGCTACAACAGCAGCAGCGGTAATGGCTGCTGCTGTTGCTGCTGCTGCTGCTGCTGCAGCTGCTTACCAGGAGCACCCAGCCATGTCCATATCTATAGTCTTCTTCGTGTAGGCCTCGAAATGCCTGCGCACAGCAGCAGCAGCAGCAGCAGCAACACAGACATCTGCTTGCGGCAGTGCCCGTGGCTGCTGCTTCCCCAGGTGCGCTGCTCCCAGCTAGCCGTAGCTAGCTTTTGGAAGCTAAGGGTGGCTAGCTGGCTTGCTACTCATGGCTAGCTGTGGCTAGCTACCCATTGCTAGGGTTGGCTAGCTAGTCATTGCTAGCTGTGGCTAGCTACTCATGGCTAGCTGCAGCCAGCAACCCATAGCCAGCTGTAGCTAGCTGCTCATGGCTAGCTGCGGCTACCTAATCATGGCTAGCCGTGGCTAGCTACTCATGGCTTGCTATCCCTAGCTACATGTGACTAGCTACTTATGGCTAGCCCAAGCTAGCTACTCATGGCTAGCTCTAGCTAGCTACCCAAAGCTCGCTGTGGCTAGCTACTCATGGCTACTTCTGGCTAGCTTCCCGTGGCTAACTGTAGCTAGCTACCCATAGCTAGCTGTGGCTAGTTGCTCATGACTAGCTGTGGCTAGCTACTCATGGCTAGCTGTGGCTAGCCACTCATGGCTAGCTAGCTGCTCGAGAGCAGCCTCTGGGGCTGACCATTTGGAGTCGAGCTTTTTGGGTTCGTCCACTGTCACTCCCGACGCCGTTACTTTGGCGAACTGGACCTGCAGCAGCAGCAGAGCAGCAGCAGCAGCAGCAGCAAAAGCAGCAAATCCAGCAGCAGGAGCAGAGCAGCAGCAGCAGCAAGTGTGCAGATAAAAACAAAAGCCAAGTAACTGCAGCAGCAACAAGTACCTCGTTAGACGCTGCGCAGTCTCTGTAGAACAAAATTCGCATGCACTCCTCAAGCAGCTCCCGCGCCTCCCTGCAGCAGCAGCAGCAGCAGCAGCAGCAGCAGCAGCGGCAAAAGCGTTCTTTGGACAGGGGGCCAGGCGGTGCTGCCAGCTACAGCAAAAGCACAACAGCCACAGCAGAATAGAAAGAAGCAACAGCAGCAGCAGCAGCAGCAGCAGCAGCAGCAGCAAGTGCAGCTGACTCTTCAGACATGTCAGGGCGCTGCCTTTCTCTCATCAGAGTAATGGCAAAGTAGCGCCCAAGGCCTGCATTGCACGCAGCAGCAGCAGCAGCAGCAGCAGCAGCTGCAGCATTTAAGCCAGGAAGGCACCAGTAGACCCCACGGAGCAGCAGCCATCCAGCAGCAACGTGGTGCAGCGGCAGCACGGATAAGGGTTGCACAAGCAGCAGCAGAATGCGCAGCAGCTGCAGCAGGAGAAGCAGCAGCAAGGCACCCTGCAGCAGCAGCAGCAGCAGCAGCGGCAGCAAAGGTACCCGTGGCGACGACTTGCTCTTCGAAGAATGTGCCAAGCATATCTATGGCTCCCAAGTACATTTCGGAGCCCTGCTGCTGCTGGCCTTCCTGCTGCTGCTGCTGCTGCTGCTGCTGCTGCTGCTGCTCGTGAATGCCCTTGGGGCTGCCCATGTGTCCCGCGACAATAACGGAGAGCCAGTAAGGATTGAACTTGCATCTTCTTTGATACATTGTCCTGGAGGTGTAGCTGGCAATGGCCTTGGGGCTGAGGGTGGTGCTGCTGCTGCTGCTGCTGCTGCTGCTGCTGCAGTCCGCGTGGGCCGCGTCCTCGTCCACCAACTCCTGCAGCTCCCGCTCCAAAAACTGGTGGTCTGAGTATTCCCCAGAAGTGCAAATGAGGGTTTTGTTGTCGAGGTTCATGAATCGGGGTTGTCCGCGAAAGCGCATCATGCGTCCGTAGGACACTGTGCGCACAAACCCTAAACCCTAAACCCTAAACCCTAGCCCCCAAACCCTAGCCCAGGGCCCGCAGCCAGCTGCAGGCCCGCCCCAGCGCACAAACTGGCGCAGCTCCCTCCCACTCATTAAAGCCCTGCTGCTGCCAAACAGGCGAAAGCTGAGTGTTGAACTCAAACCCTAAACCCTCAGCCCTTGCGCTGTGAGCTGCTGCACCTGCTGTGTCGGCCACCATGAGGACTCCGTCTCTGTACTTGAGGGCCAGAACAGATGAAGTGGTGGTTATGGGGTTTCTGGTGTCTGCGGGAGGCGCAGCAGCACCTGCTACTGCTGCTGCTGCTGCTGCTCCGGGCGTGCCGCCCTGCAGCGCCCCAGCCGCCGACATGCAGTCTATCGCGTACATATTTTGGTGGATGAGAAAGGGGAAAATAAATTTATTTAAAAGCTCCTTTTCGTAATGGCGGTGAGCACCTGATGTCTCTAGAGGTACGCCCCGACACACGCTGCTGCTGCTGCTGCTGCTACTGCAGACGCTGTTGCTGCCGCGGCGACAACAAACTCAGACAGAAAATGTTTTTACTTCGCTTCCTTATTGCTGCCGCTTACCGTCACAAACAAAACGCATGCAGACATATACCCCCAGCCAGCCCTTGGCTACATGGCAGCAGCGGCAGCAGCAACAGCAGCCGACAGCAGCAGCTGGTGTCGTTGAGGTGGACCTAGGGGGCCCCGCAGGCGGACCGTCCAAAGGCTTCTATGGTTTAAACTAAATGACACAAGGTTATTTCTTTATTCATTATATGAAGAATTGCATCCCATAAGTCATTCGGGTGCTGTAGTATTGCCTCGCATGCAGCAGCAATGGCTGCCGCTGCTATTACTGCTGCCGCTGCTCGTTCAAGCCCTTAACTGAAGCCACAGCCGCTTGGCTCTGCTCCCGTAGAGCTAGGGGCGCAGCGGTAATTAGATTGCTTGTACATAGTGGTCTTGCTGCTGTTGCCGTTCTGCTGCTGCTGCTGCTGGTGCTGCTGCTGGCGCCGCTGCTGCGCCTGCTGCTGCCAAGAATGACCCGCAGGAGCTCATGGATTCAGCTTCCTGTTGCATTACACACAGCAATAGGCGTGCAGGTCCTTATGCACATTTGCTGCTGCTCAGCTGCGGCTGCTGCCAGGGCTCAGGGAAGTGTTGCTGTTTCTGCACTGGCGGCAGCTGCAACTGTCGCTGCTGCATAGGCACCGTTTGCTGCTGCTGCCACGTTTCCTCCAGCCAGGGCGTCCGCTGCGCTTGCCGCTGCTGCTGCTCAAGGCAGCAGCTTCTGGAGCTTCTGCCCTGGGGGTGTTTCTGCTGCGTCTCAGCGCAGCAAAAAGCACTTATGGAAAGCAAATTATACTAGCAAAAGATATTAATGAAGCACTTAGAGAGCATGTGAGGGCAGCAAAGACAAAGCTGGGCAGGCACAGGCACACAAAAGAGGCCTATTAGGCCCGCAGCAGCAACAGCAGCAGCTGCTCTTAAGCTGCAGCGCCTTAAGAAAGGAAGAAAATATTGAGGAGAAGGGCTACAGATAATGGCGCAAAGAGCGCAGGAAGCTCAGATGCTTCTGCCACTGGGAGGGCCTGCCGCAGCAGCAGCAGGTGGAGCAGCAGCAGCAGCAGCGGGTGCTGCAGCAGCAGCCTCGCCTGATGATGCTGCAGAGAGGAACGAAGCAGAGTCTGAGGTGTACAGACAGCGCAAGGCACTGGACAGCAACTTCATGAAACACTTTCTGCCTCAACTTGCCCAGCAAGTTGTTGCTGCTGCTCGCACTGAGGGCGTTGCTGTTTCTTTAGCACTCGCGGCATATTTGCTGCTGACTCTCCCGCCTGCTGCAGCACCAGCAGCAGAAGCAGCAGCGCCACCAGCGGACAGGACCAACCAAAAGCCACCCAAAGCAACAGCAGCAGCAGCAGCAGCAGAACAATGTATTCAGCCATTCCGCTTTTCCCTGGCAGCTACACAAGCCCCCTCACACACGGAAGCAGAAGCAGCAGTTGCTGCTGCAGTTCGGCTGCTTCAGCAGCGATCTACGGACCCTGTTGCTGCTACATTAGCGCTGCAAGTTAGCTTTGAAGCATTGCTGCTCGATACAGTTGCTGCTGCTGCACTGCAGCAAATCCAGGAGGCTAAAGGCGTAGAGGATGCAGCAGCATTGGTGCGCCCAAGCTGTTGGTGTTGCTGCTGCTGCTGATTTTGCCGCTGCTGCTGGTAACGTTTATAGCGCTGCCTTGGTGACCACAAAATAAGCGGGCCCCTCTGAAGTGACAGTGTTTTTGCCTCGCCTGCTGCTACTGCTGCTGCTCCTGCTGCCGCTGCTGCTGCTGCTACTGCTGCTGCTTCTGCAGGTTGTGCATGCGGACCACAGCCAACTCCGTCGCACTGCCTTCGTCTGCCTGCTGCGGCAGCAGCTGCTGTCATACTGCGTTGCTGCTCTGCCTATGGTGGCTGCTGTTGCCATACCCGAGGAGGCCGCAGCAGCGGCAGCAGCTCGTGCCCCATTGGAGTCCGCAGCAGCAGCGGCAGCAGCAGCAGCAGAAAAGGCAGCAGCTGTGCGCCGGCTCGTAGAGCAGGCACTAGATGCAGCATTGCCCATTACCCGCCTTCCTTGTCTTTATTCTCTCCCTCCAGACCTCAGAAGGCAGCACCTGGAGGAGCTTCGATGCATTGTCATTGCTTCTTTGCTGCTGCAGCAGCGCCGCGCAGCAGCAGCAGCAGCGGCAACAGCAGCCGCAGCAGCAAAAGCGTCCGCTGCAGCAGCGCCAGCAACGGCGTCCGCTGCTGCTAAAGCCAGAGCAAAAGCAGCGGCGGAGGCGAAGGCAGAAGCAGCAGCAAAAGCAGCAGCAATAGTCGAAAGCTTTGATTGGCTCGAGCCTCCAGAGCAAGCTGCTGATGACTTTGCTGCTGAGCAGCAGCAGCTGCTGCTGCAGCAGGCCGTGAAGGGGCAAGACGCGCTACAGCGAGTTCGAAACATCTTCAGTATCACCAAATCGCAGAGGGAAGCTATTGGCAAGCCGTTAACCCTAAACCCTAAACCCTAGACCCTTTTTGCATAGCTCTAGGCTCTGCAGACTGCACTGCAAACTTCCGAGAGCCACAGCCTGACCACTGGTCCGCAGGTTTTCAAAAGGCCCGTAATTGCAGGCCAAAGCCTCTGCTGCAGCAGCTAGGACTGGAGCTGCTGCTCGCCTGCTGCAGGCACTGCAGCAGCAGCTGCTGCAAAAGCGCTGCTTCTGCTCCCTGCTTGTATCGCAGCCTGCTGCCGCGGCTGCTGCTGTGTTGCTGCTGCGCTGCCGTAGGGGTCGATGAAAAGCTGGCTAAGTTCATTGCAGCGGAAAGTGTATTTCACGTGCAGCAAATTCGCTTCCTACAGGCGCTGTTGGTGCAGCAGCAGCAGCAACATTCAGCAGCAGCAGCTCAAGCAGCAGTGTGCTTACAGGAACTTGCTTCAGTGGAGAGCTACTTAAGGGAGCACAAAGGGAAGGCCCCTCCAGAAGTGGTTTACAGCCACCTTGCTGCTGCAGGTGCTGCTTATCTTGGAATATACAAGGAGCAGCAAGGGCTGCTGCAGCTTTCGGCGTTGCGGCTGCTGCTGCAGAAGCATGCTGAAGCACTCCAGGCCCCAGACATCACAAAAGTCGATGCTGCGGCTCTTAGGCTGCGGCGCAGGGCCCCGCCAGAGAAGCTAGATGAGCCCCTTCCGTACAATCCACCCAGCAGCAGCAGCAGCAGCAGCAGCAGCAGCATGAGGGTCCTGACTGCAGCAGACACGGAGATGCAGAAGCCTGCAGAACTCGGAGGGTATTGCCTCCAAACCCTGCTGGAGGAGGGGGCGCTTGTATCCGGCGACATTCATGCAGGTAGTGCTGCTGTTTTCGTTGCTGTTGCCGTTGCTACTGCTGTTGCTGCTGCTGTTGCTGTTGCTGCTGCTCACGCTCTAAATGCGTACAATGCTGCAGCTGCTACATCCATTGCCTTACTTTCTGCAGGTGCTTCCATTCACTGGCCTGTGAAGTGTCCTTAGAGAAGAGGAAGCCTGACGAAGCGGTTGCTTCTGCTGCTCTTACTGCTTTTGCTGCTCTTGCTGCTGCTGCTGCTATTGCTTACAACTGACGCCGCTGTCGATATTGCTGTTAGTGCCGCTGTTGCTGCTGTTGCTGCTGTTGCTGCTGTTCCTGTTGTTGCTGTGACTGTTGCTGCTGCTGCAGGTGGGATTGAGCTCAATGGGGAGATCTACCTCTTCAGCAGCCGACGCCGCCTCCGCGAGTTTCTGGAGCAGCAGCGGCAGCTGCAGCAGCAACAGCCGCAAGTTCAGCAGCATGAGCTGCTGCTGCAGCAGCTTACTGGCGTAATGCGGCATAATCCAGCCCTCATATTTGCGTTGGGGTTGGAGAAACGCTTCCCAGAGTAAACGGCATCTACTGCTGCTGCTTTATTACTTGCTGCTGCTGCTGCGATTCAGTTCTGGCGCAGTCTTAGCAAAAGGCTTCCCACACGTGTACGCAGCTGCTTCTGGAACGTCTGCTGAACTTTTTGCTGCTGCCGCAGCTGCTGCTGCTCCGTTTGCTGCTGCTGCGGGTGACGCAGACCTAATTTGAAGGCACTTCTGGCGTGGGCGTATCACCAAGAGCTGCAGGAGCTGCAGACGCGGCTGCAGCAACGACAGACACAGGAAGGGCAGCAGCAGGAGCAGCAGCAGCAGGAGCAGCAGCTTTGGGAGGCTGACTGGGAGTATAGGCCTGAGCTGTATGTGCGGATAAGCGAGGGCAAGGCAGCAGATGCAGCAGTAGACACCGCCGACTTGCTGCAGCTGACTGCAGAGCTTCGCAGCAGCAAGAGCAGCAGCAGCAGCTACAGCTACGACGAGTGGGAGCTGCGGCGCCGCGTGCTGCAGCAAGTGCGGCTCTGTGCATGCGCCTCCAGAAGCATGCAGACGCTGCTGTCTACTTTCAAAAGAGATGCTGAGAGCCAAACTATAGAGAAAAAAGAAACTGCAACAAACACAGCTGTTGCTGCAGCAACTGGGGGGCCCCACAGCAGCCGCAGCTTCGTGGGTCTTAGGGGTGCCGACGCTACGGCGAATAAGCCCCTAAGGGAAGTTGTGCTCCGAGTTAACTTCTGACGCTGCAGCAACGGCAGCAGCAGCAGCAGCAGCAATCTAAGCAACAGCTGCAGCAGGCTAGGAGAATGCTGCTGCTGCAGTGCCTGCCGCAGAACCCTCGCAGCCACGCAGCTTGAGCAGCAGCTGGCCAATTAAATGCCGCAGAATTCCAGCAAGCACAGCAGCAGCCGCAGAACAAAAATAATATTTGCTGCTGCAGCGCATGCGCATGGGGAGATATCCCCTCAAAAGTCTCAGCTGTTTGTCTCATTCTGACTCTGTTGCTTCCACTTGTCTACTTTTGTCTTTCTCTGTTTCCGTTTGCTGCTGCTCGCTGTAGCTCTCCCGGGACCAGCTAAAGAGACTGCAGCAGCAGTGGCAGAACTTTAAAAGCATTTAGAAGTCTCAGTGGTCTATCCCTCAGCAGCAGCAATAGCAGCTGAAGGCACCGCTGCTGCAGCTGCCGCTGCAGCAACTGCTGCAACAGCGGCTGCAGCAGCTGCTGCGTACATTTTCAAGTCCCTGCTAGGGACTTTCTAAGCAAGCAAATTAAGAAGCGTGAGTGACCACTGGGCTCACGCTTCTTTTGCGCGGCTCCCCCGCTTCGCGACTGCTGCTGCTGCTAGTGCAGGTACTGCTGGTGTTGCTGCTGCTGTTGCTGCTGCTGTTGCTGCTGCTGCTACTGCTACCTGGTGCCTCCTCAGACACCAGAGCCTGGTAGGCTTTGGGCCTCCGTACGCGCATGCAAGCGCGGTGCAGCCATTTACGGGCTGCAGGACGCAGCAGCAGCGGCACAAAAGGCAGCAGCAGCAGCAGCAGCAGCAGGACGAGCTGCAGCAGCCGCTGCAGCAGCGTTGGGGGCCGCAGCACGTGTGGCACTTTGTCTGTAAGCAATCTCCACCTGTCTTCACTTTCTGCCTCTGAGAAAGAAATTGTCTCCGTCAGCAGCACATCGCCAGTTTCTGCGTCTATTGACGACAGCACAGCCTCTGCGACAGACCCTAAGCGCAGCAGCAGCAGCAGCAGCAGCAGCAGGAAGAGTGCCAGTGCTGCAGCCTCGGGGAAAGGGCAAGACCCGCAGCAAAAGCAGCACTAGAAAAGCCGCGCATGCAACGCACCAGTTGTTGAAAAGTATTTGAAATCCACAAGACCAAAATTTCTGTTCAAAGAAAAAGCTTCTGGCCGCAGCCTTGCGGTGTATATCCACCTCAGCAACGGCAGCATCAGCAGCCGCGCCCACCAGGACTCTCCGATGCTATGAGTCATTCCGCTGCTGGTCAGCTCAAGAACACCTTCCTGCAGCAGCAGCAGCAGCAGCAGCAGCAGCAGCACACTGGCCCCGCAGCAGAGAGGCCTGCATGCAGCCCCACGCATGCAAGAAGGGCCTTCAAGCCCCTTGGGCCCCCACGGTCGAAGCCCCTGCATGCGTTTTGGCTGCACGGGGAACCCGAGCAGGACACTGGGAGCTCTTGCTGCTGCTGCTGCTGCTGCTGCTGCTGCTGCGCTTAAGGACCCGAACTCGCCTTTTGTCCCAGCAACTCCGTGAAATGCACATCTCCCGATAAAAAGAAAAGACCTTTTGGTTTTGTTTGTTGCAAAAGTTTGAAAAGTCTTTGGCGAGAAGCGGGGAAGTGGCCCCAGCTCTCCACCACAGGCAGCCCCGTCAAAACCTGAAACAAAACGAAACCACAAAACCCTAAACCCTAAACCCTAAAGACAAACCCTAAACAACCCGCCAGGCCCCACTGCCTCCTCAGGCGCGCAGGGCGCCTCGCCGCGCAAAAAGCTAGGGTTTAGGGTTTAGGGTTTAGGGTTTAGGGTTTAGACGCGCCTGAACAGAAGATACCACAATGTGGGCTTCTGCGCGAGAGTGCTTCAGCTGAGCCTCCAGCCAAGCCCACTGCTCCTCTCCCAGCACGTCGCCTTCGTAGGCCCACCCCAGCCTGCGCCAAACCCTAAACCCTAAACCCTAAACCCTAAACTCTAAGCCGTAAACCCTAAACCCTAGACCCCAAGCCGAAAACCTTAAACCCTAAACCCTAAAGGCCAAACCCGCCTCTGGGCCCCGCCAAGGAGGCATTCGACAGGGTGTGGGGCGGCTTCAAAGGACGCAGCAGCAAAGAGTGGAAGGCCTAAACCCCTTTTTAGGGTTTGCTGCTTGGGGCAAACTCACCCCAAAAGGTGCAGCAAAAATCTGCTGCCGGCCCCCGCGAAAGACAGCAGCTGCGACAGCGGCGGCTGCAGCGACCACATGGCTGCACTGGGCAAGTAGTGCATATCCCGCTCGCTGCGCGTGTCCAGCAGCAGCACGCGCACGCCTTCCCGCTGCTGCTGCTGTTGCTGCTGCTGCTGCTGATGCTGCTGCTGCTGCTGCTGTTGCTGCTGCTTCTGCTGTTGCTGCTGCTGCTGCTGCTGTGGCTGCTGCTTCTGCTGTTGTTGCTGCTTCTGCTGCTGCTGCTGTGGCTGCTGCTTCTGCTGTTGTTGTTGTTGCTGCTGCTGCTGCTGTGGCTGCTGCTGCTGTTGCTGCTGCTCCTGCTGCTGCTGCAGCTCCCGCTGTTCTTGATGCCTCTGCTGCTGCTCGGGCAGAGGAAACAAGTGGGAAGAGTAAAGTCCGTTTCTCTTTCTTCTGGGGCTGTGGGGCCCCACACCCAAAAAGTCAAGAAAGACCTGAAGCAGCTGCTGCTTGTTTTTCTGGTTTTTACCCCCGTCATTCATCCCTGCGCGAAGTCCCAAACCCTAGGGCCGATTCTAAGCCACAAACCCTAGTTCGCGGCCGCCCCGGCCCCCAGGGTTTAGGGTTTAGGGTTTGGGGTTTAGGGTTTAGGGTTACCGAAGTCGTGGTCATCCCATGTGCCATCATAAAAACGAAGACTTTCTCTAAACATCTTCAGGGAGGCAATGTCGAGCAAAGAGGAAAGAGAAGCGCTCACTGAGGCCACATCGGAGCCCTCTGCAGCAGCAGCAGCAGCAGCAGCAGCAACAGCAGCAGCAGCAGCAAGGCGGAGGCTCATCTTGTTGTCTTTATACACCCACAGTCGCCAAAGGCAAGACACGCTGCGGAGGCTGAAGCAGCAGCTGCAGCAGCAGCACCAACAACTGCAGCAACAGCAAGCTCGTACAAGCAGACCCAGAAACGCGGACGGCGCCTTCGGTAGCAGATGCAGCAGCAAACTCACCAGCAGCAGCAGCAGCAGCAGCAGCAGTAGCAGCAACAGAGGGAACAGCAGCAGCCACAACAGCAGCAGCAGCAAACCTGCGTATCCTGCGTCGCCAACCCAGAGCCATCCTTCTGGGTGTGTCGCTCGAATGGTTTCGAAGACCTTCTCCCGCCTGGCAGCAGCCAGAGCAGCAGCTGCTTTAGCTGCTGCTGTTGCTGCTCCTGACTCTGCTGCTGCCTCCCACCGGTGCCTTTGCCGAAAACAAGACCCGAAGGCCAAGCGATGCAGGGGGAAGTCGTAAACAACATCTGCAGCAGCAAGCTCTCGCTCCGCAGCATCGGCGGCGCCGACAGCAGCAGCAGCAGCAGCGGCAGCGTCTACTGCAGCACGGTTTGCTGCTGGCACCGGGATACTGCTGGCCTCTTTTGCTGCTCGGCTACTTGCAGCAGCAGCAAGGCACACCAGCAGAGCCCCGACAGCGGCCAGGGCAGTCCCCTGCCGCCGACGTTCCCAACTCATGATTCGCCAGCAAAGGCAGCAGCAGCAGCAGCTGCTGCTGCTGTTTACAGTGATGTCTTCGAAGGTAGATTTGCACTTGCTGCTGCTGCTGCGCTTCTTCCTTCGGCATGTGCGGCTGCTGCTCCAACTTTGGGCGTCGCTTGCAGACCGAGCAGCTGTGCTGCTGCTGGTCAGGGATGCAACTCCTGCTGCACAGATGCAGCAAAGAGGAGCTGCTGCTGCATTAAAAGCAAATTAGTTTATTACATGGAATTAACATTTTTGGAGTGTGCGGGGACTTGAGCGATCATCCAGTGCTTGGGTTGGAGGCCTTGCTGCAGCAGCAGCAATGAGCAGCAGCAGCTACCACTGCCGCCTAAGCAGCAGCCTCTCCTGCTACGCGTGCTGCTGCTCGTGGTGCTGCTCCGCCACATATTATTCCTTGTATTGTCATTTGTGATTGTCTGATTTCTTTTTTGTCTTTGAGGAGACGTGGAGGCTTACAGGTTACTTTTGGTGCTGTTTCTCTTCTGCTGCTTGCGTGCTGCGACGCTGGACAGGTGATCTTATGCAGCAACGCCGTGCTGCTGCTTCCTGTGGACAACCCGCGCCAGCTGCCTTCCCTAGTGGCAGGCGCAGCACTAACACTAGAGTCAACGGAAGCGTTTGCTGCTGCAGCAAACAACTGAATGCAACTCTGCTACGCAGCAGCAGCTCCTTCCGTTCTCTTGGGGTCACCTGGGCGGCGTTTCGTCTGGCGCTGCAGTCGCAGCAGCAGCAGCAATAGCGGTTTCAGCAACAGCAAATGCTGCACTGACTGCAGCGGGAGGACAAACTGAACAACAGTGAGGGCAGCAGGAGCGGGAGCGGCAGCAGCAGCAGCCACTGCAGCAAGTGCTGACCTGGGTGTCAGTGACAGCAGCAACATCATTCTCGGTACGCACGCACGTCTTGCACGATATGGAGCGCCGGCATTGCATGTCGTTGCCGCTGCAGCAGCTGCTGCTGCTGCTTCTCGCAGCCGTGCTGCTGCTGTGCTGCCCCACACCAGCAGCAGCAGAGGGGAACTGCACGGCAGAAGACATTAAGATTATTTGGATGCCTTATGTGCCTCCGCCGCAGCCGCAGCTGCCGCTGGCGCTGCCGCTGCCGGCGCAGCCGCAGCAGAAGCAGCGGCAGCAGCAGCAGCAGCTGCAAGGCACAGCCAGCGCCTTCGAGACCATCCAGCACCTGGCAGCAGAAGCAGCAGCAGCTGCTGCCCGGGCGCACGAAGCGGTAACAGCAGCAACGAGCGCAGCTTCCGCTGTTGTTGCTGCTGAGGTTTCGGATGCTTCTGCTGCAGGTGCTGCTGGCAGCAGCAGCAGCGACAGCAGCAACCTGCGAGACTCGATGGAGTCTGCTGTGTCTTTCGGAGGCCGGGCGGCCCGCGAGGCGGCGCACGCGGCGCAGTATGCGGGTGCAGCAGCAGCAGCAGCAGCAGCAGCAGCAGTGGCAGCGGCCGCAGTGGCCGCAGCAGCAGCAACGGACTCGCAGCAGCAACCCCCAGCAGCAGCAGCAGCAGCAGCCCTCCCCCTACCCAGTAGCCGCCGCGCCGGCCCACACCCGTCTTCGCATTTTTTTAGAATTTTGGATGAGTGCGGCCGCAGGTCTTTGGGGGATGCAGAGAAGACCACCAACTGCGTGCTGCTGCAGGTGCAGCAGCAAATGCAGCAAAACATTTCCAGGGCCTGCGTCAGCTGCTTCGGGGTGGCCACGGCTTGTGCTGCTTCCGTCTGCCGCAGGTCTTGTTTCATCAACACTTGCTCAGAGCGGTGCATCGATGTGAGTCGCAGGCTGCTGCTGCTGCTGCTGCTGCTGCTGCTGCTGTGCCTGCTGCTGCTGCTGCTGCTGTGCCTGCTGCTGCTGCTGCAGTGCTTCTCCCTGCCGCAGGTGCTGTACCTGTGGTGCTGCGGCCAGCACAGTGGTGAACGCCGGTGCTGCTGTCGTTGTTGCTGAAAAGCAGGCGTATGGCTGCGGTTGTTTTTGCTGCTGCTTCTGCTGCTGCTGCTTCTGCTGCTGCTGCTGCAGCGGACCTCTTGGAAATGTTCCGTTTCTGCGTGTCTTGTGGTTTTATGCTGCTGCTGTTGCTGCTGCAGTGCAACACGAAGAACTGCGCGCAGCCGCTGCTGCAGTGCGCTGGCTGCCGCCAAGAGGCTCTGCCGGTGCCGTGCGAAGATTGAAGCAGGATTGTTTTTTTTTTCAAAGTTTTGTGTCTCCTGTCTCTTTTAATTTGCTTTTTATATCCCCTCTGTTGTGTCTTTACGGGAAAAGGTGGGTGTCATTTGCTGCTGACGCAGCTCTCCTTACCAACTGCTGCTGCTGCTGGCGCTACTGCAGCAGCAGCAGTCGTGGACCTCTTGCTTCACCAGCATACACTGCGACTATTTTCTCCTGCTGCTGCAGCAACAGCAGCAGCAGCAACTTGACTATGTTTTCACATCCAGCAGCAGCAGCACACCAAGAACAGCAGCAGCAGCCGCTGCAGCACCGCCAACCCAAGCAGCCGTTCCTGCTGCCTGGCCTGGCCATGTTCTTCTAGCTGCTGCGTCAGCAGCAATTCCGCTGCTGTAGGCGATGTATTGCCAGAGTAGCGAGGAGCAGCAGCAGCAGCAGGGACTGCATCTACTGCGAAAGCAGCAGCTGCTGCTGCCTACGCACTCATGCTTCAACTGCAGCGGCTGCTGCAGTTGCAGCAGCTGCTGCAGTTGAAGCAGCAGCAGCTTCGTTTGACTTTATTCAAGTGGTGTAACCGCAGCAGCACCACGACCTCTATGGCTGCCGAACTTACAGAAGCAGCAACACCAGCAGGCCCGGAAGCAGCAATAGCAGCAGCACCTGCCAGCAGCAGCTGCAGCAGCTGCAGCAGCTGCAGCAGCTGCAATCCCAACAGCAACCGAAAAAAAAGCAGCAGTATATCAGGTGGCGAGCTGTTTGCTGTAAAAGAAACCCTGCAGCTTGCGCATGCATTCTTGCAGCCGTGTTTGATTTTGCTGCTGTTGCCGCTACTGCTGCGGAGCCAGCAGCTGCTGCTGCTGCTGAGCCAGCAGCAGCTGCTGCTGCTGCCGAGCACCTGCTGCGGGTCGTGGTGGCAGCAGCAAATGGGTTTGCGACTGCGGGAACCCGATTGGACATGAGCCCTTCAATATTGTTTTACATTTGTCACTGACCGTATGCAGAAGCTGCTGCCACTACACTAGCAGCAGCAGCAGCAGCCGCTGTAGCAGCAGGAGCTTCCTGCTGCTTCTGCTGCTTAAGGGCTTGCTGCTGCCATTATGCAGTTAGTATTTCCGTTTTTGCTACGGTAGGAAGTCTTATTTCTTTTGCTGCTGCTGCCAGTCTCGAAAGCTAGGGCCTGAGGCCTCCAACTAGCCGGAAATGGCCCATACAGGGCTGCAGTACTGCTACCTGTCAGCAGCAGCAGCGAGCAGCAGCAGCAGCAGACAGCAGCAGGAAGTCGGCCGGTCCAAGAAGCAGAAGACGCCGTCACTGGCCGCCAGCTAGCTACCAGCTAGCTACCAGCTAGCTACCAGCTAGCTGGTGGCTTGCCACAAGCCAGAAAGCTACAAAATCCCTGTAAACGTAAACTTTTGGGGGTGGTTTCCTTGAAGATCTGCTGCAGTGAGTTGCAGCAGCAGCTGCTGGTGCTACTGCTGCCGCAGAAGCTGCTACGGTGGAGGTTGCAACGGGCACAGCTATGGGCTCCTTCATTCCTGCGCCATGCTGCTGCTGCTGCTGCTGCTGCTGCTGGTGCCCCTCTCTAGGAAAGGAAAGACCCCTCGCCTCTTTCGCATGCAGCAAGAGGCGAGCAGCGACTCCATGCAGCGGCTTGTCGTCTGCAGCAGCAGTGCAGCACAAGCCTCAGCGTCAGTGAGGGTATCCCAGTTCAAGTTTAGCTCTCTCACAGCTTCTGATGGGGAGTCTGCTTCTGCTCCAGCAGCGGCAGCAGCAGCAGCAGCGGGCGCTGCTGCTGTTGTTTCGCTGTTTGCAGCAGACGATGACGCGGCAGTGCCGAACAATGCGGGCCACACTGCAGACCAAGAAGACTCTGTATCCTGCCAATCTGCTGCTGCTGCTTTTGCTCTTGCTGCTGCTTGCGTTGCTGCTGCTGGTGCCCGAGCATCTGCTGCTGCAGGTGACCCTACGGGGGGTGCTGCAGCAGCTCGAGCAGCCGCTGCTGCAGCATCCCCACTAGGCTGCCACGGCCAGATCATACTCTTCAAAATATTTTGGAGGCAGCAGGCTGTTAAAGTGCAGAGATAAGGCCCAGACTGCTGCTGTTGCTGCTACTGCTGCTGCTGGACAGCCGTCGCCGTTGCTGTTCTCTCAGCCCGTGGAGATGCTGTTGAGGAATTTCCCAAGACCCCCGGAGCACTTGAAACGAAATAGCATTCAGAAACCTGAGTGTGAAGCAAATAAGGCATCAGGGGAAGCAGCAGCTGCTGGAAGAGCATTGGCAGCAGCCAGCAATCGACCACTGGTCTACTACCTCTGCGGCTGCTGCTGCTGGCTCGCAAGAAACTGCTAGAACAACAAGCCCCTACTCTGTGAGCCCATCCGGTAATTAATGAGGTTTTATTTCAAGTTTTTGACTCATCATTTCGTATTTAAAGGTACGCACAGGCCTCCGTTGGCGGTGCTGCCCTCGGGACAACCACGGCGGCGCAGCAGCAGAAGCAGCAATAACGGCACGAGCAGCAACAGCAACAAAGGATTACCTAAAAAGACAAACAAAGCACCTTAATAAAGCTTAGCAGCTACAACAGTGTGCTGCTACGAAGCTTGAGACATCTGCAGCAGCAACAGCAGCAAACGGTGCGGAGACCATGTGGATGTTGCCCTCCACGCCGCGTGCGGCGCGCGAGCAGCAGCAGCAGCAGCAACAGCAGCGGCAGCAGCAGGAGCAGGAGCAGAAGGAAGAGTTGGAGGACCTGCTTCATCAGCAGGAGCTGCGCCAAGAAGAACGGCAACGACAACGCCAGCGACTGCAGCAGCTGTACCAGCAGCAACAGGAGCTGCAGCAGGGGCTACAGCACTCGGGAATTGAATCCCTTGAGAAGGAGCCCAGCCCAGTAGCTGGAGAAGAGAAGCCACAAGGCAGCAGCAGCAGCAGCAGCAGCGGCAGCAGCAGCAGCAGATCGCTCTTGGGACGATGCTTAGACGCATCAGTTGCTGCCATTGTGTCAGTGCAGCAGCAAATGCTCTCTCTATTCAGGTCACTTGGCTCTCTAGCAACAGATTGCTCCACTAGCAGCTGCTGCATGGACAGGAAAGCAGCAGCAGACAGGGAAGGCAGCAAGAGCAGCAGCAGCAGCAGCAGCAGCACTAATGATAACACGCAGCAGCAGGCCCCGACAGACCCCGAAGGCTGCTGCAGCACTACAGAGGATGAGGCTCAACTGACATCGAGTGCAGCTTCCACTCCTGCTGCAGCGGCAGCTGCTGCAGCAGCAGATCCTAAAGCTGCAGCAGCAATTAACGCAGCAGGAAAGCAGCAAAAAGACCTTCAGCAGCCGCTGCACCCACACATTGAAGCAGATGCCTACCAGCCAGGACCCTTCTAATCTGCTGCAGTGCCAGAAGCAGCAGCAACAGCAGCAACGGTAACAGCCGCGGCGAGAGTCGGCGAGCTCAATGGTAGCAATAGCAGCTGCTGCTGCTGCACAGCAGCAGCACTTGTTGCTGCTGCTGCGCTGCAGTGGCACTTATTGTCGTGCTCCTGCGCCGCAGCAGCGGCATTTGTTGCTGCTGCTGCACAGCAGCAGCAGCATTTGTTGTTGATGCTGCTGCACAGCTGCAGCACTTGTTGCTGCTGCTGAAGCGACAGCAGCCCCTGCTGCTGCTGCTGCTGAAGCAGCAGCCCGTGCTCCAGTGCCAATTCGCAGCTCTTTTTTGTGAAGCGGCCTTTTGGCCCCGCGAGATTTGCTGCTGACAATTTGTGCGAAGTAAAATATTTCTTGATGAGTTTTTGCACTGAGGCCTTTTAAGGCCAAAACTTTGGCTTTATTTACTCAAGGCCGTATACATATTATATACAATAAATATATAAATATATATATATATATACATATATACAGAGTACATATATAAATAATAGCTATGTATGATATATATGTATATATTATATATATACCTAATATAAATATATATACATGTATATAGTATGTATATGTGTATATATATGTATATATGTATGTATGTACAGATGTATGTCTATATATATATTATATATCTATATTTACTTCTTATGGACCAGGCCGTACACTTTAAGGGTTACTTCTGGGACTCTGCCTAAGGTTATAAATTCCCAAGTTTCTGTATAAAACTATAAATTCCTAACTGTCTACGTGAAACTATAAATGCCAAAGTTTCTGTATAAGACTAAAACTGCCTAACTTTCTGTACATTCATATAAATATCATATTTGTACAATTGGAGGATCTAAATATATATATCCTACATAAAGATTGAAAATGCCACTTTCTCTACATTCATATAATTATCATATATGTACAATTGGAGAAATATTTATATTCTATATAAAGGCTAAAAATGCCTAACTTTCTGTATAAGACTACAAGTGCCTAAATTTCTGCCTAAGGTGATGCCTGTGTGTGCGAGCTGCTGCTGAAACCCTAAACCCTAAACCCTAAACCCTAAGCCCTAAACCCTAAGCCGTGGACTTAACATGCCTACGAAACACCGCAAACAGGCGCATCTGAAACGAACTGGCTGGCGATGCTAAACAGCTAATACAACAGGAAGATGCGAAGAGAAATGGGGGCCTAAGAGCTGCTGCATTTCTTGCTGTTTCTGCTGCTGCTGCTGCTGCTGCTGCTGCCGCGTCGGCGGGCCCTTAAAATCTCTACAGCTTTTGCTGCCAGTTCGGGGTGATGCAACACCCCAAAGAAACTGAACACGTCTGTGGGCCTCTGGAATGTAGCTGCTGCTGCGGCTGCAGCAGCAGCTGGTTCTCGTGCTGCTGCTCTCGTTGCTGCTCTTGCTACGGAGGCAGCAGCAGCAGTATGCACAGGGAGACTGTGCGAACCCAACATGCGAGGCAGCCAGTTGGGCATCTCTAGCAGTACACATCACATAAACAGCATTAGTCTTTGCAGCTGCAGCAGCAGCCCGTCACCGCAGCAGCTGCAGCAGCTGCAGCAGCTGCTGCTGCTGCCAGTGCTGCAGGGGGCTCTTGAATGGAATAGCGAGTTTCCTAGTTCCACGCTATCGCGCCTATCAGCTGCTGTTCGTGCCGTCTCCTTGCCTATGCTTTATTTTTCTGATTCTGGTCTATATGGGGCCGCTGCTGCTGCTGCTGCTGCTGCTGCAGCTGCTGCTCCCCATTCCTTTTGCTGCTGCAGCAAGGGCTAGCCACTTCATAACTCTATTTGGTCTTCGTCTTCATCTCCCCATTCTGCCCCTGCCAGCCGCTTGGCGTCGCCGTGCAGCCGCTGCTGCTGCTCATGCAGCAGCTGCTTCTCGTGCAGCTGCTCCCGGAACTGCTGCTGCTGCTGCTGCTGCTGCTCCGTGTGCCCCGGCATGTAAGTGCCGCTGCTGCCCGCGGTGGATGCGTCCTTCGCCAGTCCCGGGCTGCTGAAGGGATTTGCTGCTGCTGCAAAAGGATTGGACATCTGCTGCTCGTGCTGCTGCAGATGCTGCGGGTGGGGAGAAAGCGAAGAGTTGTAGCCTAAAGGAGAGGAGAACTCCTGCTGCTCGAGCAGCTGCTGCTGCTGCGGCTTGACCGAATCGCCCAGCTGGTGCGGCGGGGACAGGCCCTGCTGCAGCAGCTGCTGCTGCTGCTGCTGCTGCGGCTGCTTCCACCCGTCGGGCGACAGAGAAGACAGTGCATCTCCTACACTTGTGGGCGACGGGCCCCCAGCTGCTGCTGCAGAGCCCCACAAACACAAACCCCACCACTGAGGGTTTAGGCCTGGGCTACTGAGGCAAGCCACAGCAGGTTCAGCAGCTCCTCCTGCGGCGGTGACAGCAGCAGCAGCAGCAGCAGCACGGACAGCAGCAGCAGCAGCAAAGCAGCAGCAAAAAGACGCACCCGTCATAGGCGTCCCTGACAAAGGCTCCGCCACGTCGCCGTTGACACGCGCTGAGGAAAACACCCCGACTCACAAATGGGTGAATTAGAAGCAGCAGCGCCAGCAGCAGCAGCAGCAGCAGCAGCAGCAGCGAAACAGCAGCAGGATCCAGCGTGAACTGGCGGGCAAGCACATGAGCAGTGGCGGCCACATGAGCAGCAACAGCAGCAGCTGCAACAGCAACAGGAGCAAGAAGAGCGGCAACCACAGCCCAGCGACAGCAGCAGCAGCACCAACAAGCAAAAGGCAGCAGCAGCAGCAGCAGCAACACAGCGTACGGATTTGCTCCTGCGAATCCTCCATCAAAGAGAAAGGTGCTGCGTCGTTCATTAGCTTCCGCAGCTGCAGCAGAAGCAGCAAACAGAACGCAGCAGTGACTAAGAAGCAGCGCCGAAACAGCTACAGCAGCAGCAAACGCAGCAGCAAATGCTGCAGCAGCCAAATGGCTGAATTGCATCTTGAGCGCCCGTTTCTGGTGCTTTACTGCCTGCTGCTGCAGGCCTCAACCCTAAACCCTTAACTCTAAGCTCTAAACCCTAGACCCTCCGCTCTTAACCCTACGCACTGAACCCGAAGTCCAAAACCCCAAACCCTAAACCCTAAACCCTAAACCCTCACTGCGTCTGGCCCCGCCTCTTCAATGGTTTGCAAGATGTCGGCCTCCAGCAGCTCCTGCACTTTTGAGTAAGACCCAGCCGGAAGCTTTCGGCGGTAAAGTTCAGAAAGCACTCCTTCAGCCTGCCGCCGCACGCCCACACAGCTAGCTGCTGCTGCTGCTGCTGCTGTTCCTGCTGCTGCTGCTGCTGCTTCGCCTGGCACTTCGGACGACAGGCGAGGCAGCAGCAGGAGCACGAGAAGGAGCAGCAAGAGCAACAGCAGCAACGGGTGCTACTGCGGCGTAGCAGAGCCCTTCGCTGCTGCTGCGGCCCATCTAGCCGCTCATATGAAATAGCTATTTGCCCAGCTAGCCTCTGCCCAGCTAGCTGCTACCCAGCTAGCTGCAACCCAGCTAGCTGCCCAGCTAGCTGCAGCAACTTTCTGTGGTGGAGGCGGCCACCTGCCTAGCTAGCTGCTTGTGCTCAGCTAGCTAGCTGCCTAGCTAGTTGCTCGTGCCCAGCTAGATACCTGCATAGCTAGCTGCTTGTGCCCAGCTAGCTAGCTGCTTAGCTGGCTAGCTACCCAGGTAGCTGCTTGTGCTCAGCTAGCTAGCTGCTCAGCTAGCTGCTTGTGCCCAGCTAGCTAGCTGCCTAGCTAGCTGCTGGCCCACAGCGCACCTGTTTGGCTAGCTCCCAATTCGGGAAGGCATCTGGCTGCTCCGAAGGATATGCTGGCATCTTTACTCTCTGCAGAAAACACATCAGAAGAATACCGTAAACCCTAAACCCTAAACCCTAAGCCCTAGCCTCTCACCCCCAAGCCCTAAACGCTAAACCCTAAACCCTCACCAAAAGAGAGGCCCCTCCCCCTCAACCCTAAACCCTAAACCCTAAACCCTAAACCCTAGACTGTAGATCATGAATACTTGGTCGACAGGACCAAGTTGCAGTACCTCTTCATTCTCCTGAAGCTGCGCGTTTTCCGCTCCGCCTCGCCTTGTAACGCCGTGTGTCGTTGCAGCAGCAGCTGCAGCAGCAGCAGCAGCAGCAGTCCGCGACTGCCTCCAGGCCTTCACGGCTTTGTCCACTGCCGAAGGGCAATAAGTGCGGGCAAAGAGAGCAGCTTCCGGAGCTCGTTCTGCTGCCAGCAGCAGATCAACGCATTCTTCCATTTGCTGTGACAGCAAGTAGCACACGAAGGCAATTTGCTGCTGCTCCGCTGCTGCTGCTGCTGCGCCCAGCTGACGCAGACGCTCCACATCTCCGCTGCTGCTGTACAGCAGCAGCAAACTCGGGTAGTCTCCGCACTCCTGCGCAGCAGCAGCAGCGGCAACACAGCTCAGAACGGAATGCAGGCGCAGCCGGCAGCGCGCCCCGCAGCAGCAGCAGCAGCACGGAAGAGCAGCAGCAAGCCAGCAGCAGTGCTTGAAGCTGAACATTGCATGGCCAGCAGCAGCAAATAAAAGCTGCAGACTCACCCAAAATGCTGCAGCAGCAAGAGTGAAAGCGCCCTTCTGCAGCGCCGCGTCGCCCACTGCAGCCCAGCGCTGCCGCTGCACCGCCTGGCTGCTGCTGCTGCCTCTGATGAGCTCCGCGCACTGCAGCAGCAGCACGCAGTTCAGCCAGCACCGCGCGCTGCTAGGACCGCAGCAGCAGCAGCAGCAGCAGCGGCGGCGGCTGCTGCAGCAGCAGGAAGGAAGCAGCGGCGTCAACTGCTGCAGCAGCAACGGCAGCAGCAGCTCACCATGTGAAGGTTCCCGATAGACAGCGCGAGTTCAAAACGGAGCTGCTCGTCGCGCGCCACGGTCAAGGCCTCCGCAATGTATCTGTAGCAGCAGCAGCAGCAGCAGCAGCAGCAGCAACTTGGTCTGGCCACGGGACGCGAAGAAAGAAAAGGAACACTGGATAGGAATCGGTTGATAGCGAGGGCAGCAAAGGCTTCGCCTCAGCAGCTGAGCAGCAGCAAGCAGGTCTTGACTCAGAGGGAAAAGAGGCAAAAGAAGACACGGAAAAGCAGCACCAAACGAGCAGCAGGCAGCAGCAAAGTGAGAAGCAGCAGCAGCAAGTACCCGTGAGCCTGGAGAGTTCTTGCTGCTTCGTCGTGAGCCTCCAGCGGCAGCTGAGGGAAAATCTCCTCCGCAGTTTGCAGGTCTCCGCGCGCAATGGCGCCCTAGCAGCAAAAAGCCCAGCTGCAGCAGCAGCAAGTGTGGGGCCCCCCTGGCTGCTGCTTCAGCAGCCACTTAGCCGCTAGTTGCTGCTGCCAGCCCCTTTGCCTCTAGCTGGCCAGTGAGCAGCTGGCTCTGCTGCTGCACCGCCCCGGGCACCCCAGCAGCAGCTTAGCAGCAGCTGCTGCTCCGCCCCGGACACCCCAGCAGCAGCACAGCAGCCGCTGCTGCACCTCCCCAGGACCCCAGCAGCAGCTGCTGCAGCGCCGCGAGCACCCCAGCAGCAGCTGCTGCGCCGCCCGGGAAACCCCAGCAACAGCACCCCAGCAGCAGCTGCTGCGCCCCCCCGAAACCCCAGCAACAGCACCCCAGCAGCAGCAGCCCCCCAGCAGCAGCAGCAGCAGCAGCAGCAGCAGCAGCAGCGCACTTGGTACTGGACGACGGCCTGGTGGAGCGTGAAGGCGTAGAGGGCGTGCGAGGGGCTGATGAGGTAAAGGCGGCTGTGCTCGGGCACGTAGGCCAGCAGCCGCAGCTCTTGAGTCTCGAGCGCATGCAGCGTTTGAGTTCGGCCCGCGCAGAAGCAGCACAGCCGGCAGCCCCGAGTCATGTACACGAAGCTGTCCAGCACCCACAGCCCGCTGCTCACGCTCTCGTCCGCCTGCGCACCAGCAGCAGCAGCAGCAGCAGCAGCAGCAGCAGCAGCAGCAGCAGCAGCAGCGGCGGCGGCGGTGGGGCCAGGGTTTGGGGTTTGGGCAGCCGGGGATTTGAGCGATGCTTTTCCTTCTTTTGCTGCATCTGCTTCACTCTGTTTTGCTGGTCTTTAGCTCGGAGTCGCCTCCAGGGCGGCCGTGTGGGCTGCTGCTGCTGCTGCTGCTGCTGCTGCTGCTGCTGCTGCTCTAAAATCTTGCCTGGTGCAACAGCTCAAAAGCAATGGGAATCCCCCCCTCCTCCTCCAGGGCCTGGGCCGTGTTCGCCGCCATAACTGCGTACTTGTCATGCCGCAGCACGTACAGCCGTTCGCCCCCTGCAGCAGCAGCAGCAGCAGCAGCAGCAGCAGCGGCAGTGCAGCAGCGGCGGCGGTAGTGCAGCAACAGCAGATGCTCCGCCCCCGGCGAGGCGGCGCAGACAAAACCCTGGGGTCTAAACCCTAAACCCCTGCCCCTGAGAAACCCTAGCTTCCCCAAACCCCCGAATTTTGTCCAACAAAGCCCCAAAACTGCCGCTGCTGCATGCAGCAGCACCTGAAGCCTGGGCGGTGGGACCAGCAGCAAGAGGGTCTCGAGCCACAATGGCCACTTGCATGCCATCGGGCGACCAGTAGACAGCTGTGGGGCAAACTTCGATGCGCCGGATCAGCCTGCGGAAACCCTAAACCCTAAACCCTAAACCCTAAACCCTCAACCGTAAACCCTCAACCCTACACCCTAGACGCTAAGCCCTGAACGCTAAACCCAAACGCTAAGCTCTAGGGTGTCACCCCTCGCCCGGCGTGGCCCCGCATAAACCCTTGCCCAGCTGCTGCACCACCGAGGGTTTAGGGTTTAGGGTTTAGGGTTTGGGCACCTGTAGCTGTTCCAGTCATAAAAGCAAACTGCGTCGTCGCTGCGCACGCCCAAAAGATATCCCCCAAATATCTCCTCCACAGTGAACGGCGGCGTGAAGTTGTACGCCTGCAGCAAAACCCTAAACCCTAAACCCTAAACCCTAAACCCCCAACAGCCTCGCACGAAGCGGGGAGTCAGCCGCTGGGGCCAGCACTCGGGACTGAGTCTTCTTGCCTCTTCGAAGTTGCAAAAGATTTTAATTCGGTTTTCTTTTTCCAAGACCGCGTAGTGGTTTTCCAAAGACCAAACCAGGTCCTCGCCAGCCCCAAACGCCTTGCTCCGCAAAGCCTGCAGCAGCAGCAGCAGCAGCAGCAGCAGCAGCAGCAGCAGCAGCACAAACAGGCGATATTGAGGCCAATAGAAGCACGCTGCTGAAGCACGCTGCAGGTGCACCGCATGCAGCTGCTGCCGACCCTTAAGCCGGCCTACACGAGCAGCGAGCAACCTGAACGGCGGCGTGAAGTTGTACGCCTGCAGCAAAACCCTAAACCCTAAACCCTAAACCCTAAACCCCCAACAGCCTCGCACGAAGCGGGGAGTCAGCCGCTGGGGCCAGCACTCGGGACTGAGTCTTCTTGCCTCTTCGAAGTTGCAAAAGATTTTAATTCGGTTTTCTTTTTCCAAGACCGCGTAGTGGTTTTCCAAAGACCAAACCAGGTCCTCGCCAGCCCCAAACGCCTTGCTCCGCAAAGCCTGCAGCAGCAGCAGCAGCAGCAGCAGCAGCAGCAGCAGCAGCAGCACAAACAGGCGATATTGAGGCCAATAGAAGCACGCTGCTGAAGCACGCTGCAGGTGCACCGCATGCAGCTGCTGCCGACCCTTAAGCCGGCCTACACGAGCAGCGAGCAACCAAGCAGCAGCAGCAGCAGCAGCAAGAGCAGCAGCAGCAGCAGCAGCAGCAGCAGCAGTTTCGCACTTGGGCCGTGTAAATGACGTATTCGCCGTCGCCGACAACTGCGATGAATCTGCCGTTCGGGTGGTGAGAGATGCTTTGGGGAAAGATATCTGCAGCAGCAGCAACACCGCAGCGCCAGCCAGCTAGCTAGCCACACCGCAGCCAGCTAGCTAGCTAGGCACTTCGCTTGCCGCCTCGCGCCTGCCTAGCTAATCACCTCGCAGCTAGCTAGCCGGCTGGCCAGCTAGCTAGCTAGCTAGCTAGCTAGCCGGCTAGCTAGCCTTTGGGGAAAGATATCTGCAGCAGCAGCAACACCGCAGCGCCAGCCAGCTAGCTAGCCACACCGCAGCCAGCTAGCTAGCTAGGCACTTCGCTTGCCGCCTCGCGCCTGCCTAGCTAATCACCTCGCAGCTAGCTAGCCGGCTGGCCAGCTAGCTAGCTAGCTAGCTAGCTAGCCGGCTAGCTAGCTAGCCAGCTAGCTAGCTAGCCAGCTAGCTAGCTAGCCAGCTAGCTAGCTAGCCAGCTAGCCAGCTAGCCACCTCTCAGCTAGCTAGCTAGCCAGCTAGCCAGGTAGCCACCTCGCAGCTAGCTAGCTAGCTAGCTAGCTAGCTAGCTGGCTAGCTGCAGCGCGGGCTGGGGCTGACCGGAGTTTCCAATTTCCTTGGCGGGGCACTGGACCTTTTCTCCGTCAGGAACGCTTTCGTCAATGGCCTTCAAATTGAACTGCAGCAATTCGAAGCCCCGCGCCACCACGGCCTTGCCCCCGTGGCAGGACACCACGGGGCCGTCCTTCCCCATCTGCGCACCCACCCCACACACTTGCTGCTGCTGCTGCTGCTGCTGCTGCTGCTACTTCTGGAGCTGCTGCTGCTGCTGCTGCTGCTGCTGCTACTTCTTGAGCTGCTGCTGCTGCTGCTACCACTGGAACAGCTGCTGCTGGCGCTGCTTCAACTACAGCTGCGCCTTAGCCGCTGCTGCTGCTGCTGCTGCTGCTGCTGCTGCTGCTGCTGCAGGGCCGACCTTGAGGACGAGGGTGCCGCTGTCCGTGCCGACGGCGAGGACGAGGCCCCCCAGGCCGCCCTCAGCAGCAGCAGCAGGAGGCCTTGCTGCGAGGGCCCACAGGCGCTCCAGGCCCAAGTCCAGCAGCCCCTCTTCTCGAAAAGTGGGGCAGCGCCAAAGACACAGCCGGCCGTCTTCGCCAGCAGAGAACAGCAGCGGCAGCGCGTGGGGGCCCCCGGGGGGGCACAGCACTGCGCTCACGTTTTTGCTGTGCCCCGACAGCACCTGCAGCGCAGCAGCAGCACCCACACGGCCCTGCAGCAGCAGCAGCAGCAGCGCAGCAGCAGCAGCAGCAGCAGCGGGGGAGCGGCACGGGCGCCGAAAGCGGCAGCGGCGGAGGAGGCAGGGGAGCAGCGGGAGAAAGGAATGCAGCAGCGGCACAGGAGCAGCAGCGGCGCGGAAAACAGCAGCAGCACAGCAGCAGCAGCAGCAGTTGACGCAGCAGCAGCAGCAGTGAAGGCAGCAGCAGCAGCAGCACCAGTTGTAGCAGCGGCGTAGGGGCTGAGATAGCCCCCGTAGCAGGAGGAGGCACGTAGGGTTTCGAAGGGGAGTGGGGGCCCCCGGGCTTAGGGTTTAGGGTTTAGGGTTTAGGGTTTAGGGTTTAGGGGCGCACATGGATGCACTGTTTTGTCTGATAGTCCCAGATTCGAACTGTGGCATCGTCAGCGCCAGAGATCAAGTACGGCCGCTCCCCTCTGCAGCAAAGAACCCTAAACCCTAAACCCTAAACCCTAAACCCTAAACCCTAAACCCTAAACCCTAAGCACGCCTCTGTAGCAAACCCTGCCCCCAGAAGCTGCTGACTAAGCTGCCGGCTTCCGGCTCTCTCTGCAGGACCCGACCACTGCTGCTGCTGCTGCTGCTGCTGCTACCACCACCACCACTGCTGCTGCTGCTGCTGCTGCTGCTGCTGCTGCTGCTGCTGCGGGGCTCACGTTGAGTAGGCAATTGTGTTGACTCCTCGCTCGTGGCCCAACAAAGAAAAGTGGGCATTAGTGACAACAGCGGGGGGCCCATTGGCTGCAGTTTTGGCCCCCGAGCCTATGGGCCCTATGCCCCACACCTTGATTGACCTGCGGCCCGCAAACCCTAAACCCTAAACCCTAAACCCTAAACCCTAAACCCTAAACCCTAGGCCCTCGCGGAGGCCCTGCGCGAGCGTCGCGGCCCGCCAGCAGCAGCAAACGCTGCTTCGGAGGCTCGCCCAGAGCTTCCCCTTCGGCTGCACCCTGCTGCCCCGCCGCCGAGCTAGGGTTTAGGGTTTAGGGTTTAGGGTTTAGGGTTTGGGCCTCGCCTGTCGAGAGAACAAGAAGCGAAAATCGTGGGGTCCCGGGGACTCCAAACAGCTTGCATGACATAATGGGCGTGGCTTTCAAATGAACAAAGACGCGTCCAGCCATCCTCCACGTCCCACAGCTTTATCTGCCCACAAACCCTAAACCCTAAACCCTAAACCCTAAAACCTCCGCCACCCTTAGCTCGTGAAGCCTTTCCGAAACCCCAAACCCTCCCTTAACCCCCAAACCCTCCCTTAAACCACCAAACCCTCGCTTAACCCCCAAACCCTCCCTTAACCCCCAAACCCTCGCTTAACCCCCAAACCCTCCCTTAACCCCCAAACCCTCCCTTAAACCCCCAAACCCTCGCTTAACCCCCAAACCCTCCCTCAACCCCCCAAACCCTCCCTTAAACCCCCAAACCCTCCCTTAACCCCCAAACCCTCCCTTAACCCCCAAACCCTCGCTCAACCCCCCAAACCCTCCCTTAAACCCCCAAACCCTCCCTTAAAGCCCCAAACCCTCCCTTAAACCCCCAAACCCTCCCTTAAACCCCCAAACCCTCGCC